>NW_025110685.1:564803-751005 GCF_011392965.1 Frieseomelitta varia
AAAAAAAAAAAAAAAAAAAAAAAAAAAATGCAGGAGAGATCACGGTGTCAAAGTCCGGAGCCGATAGATACTCACGTGATGAACTGGGTGAACAGACTGCTGCACTTTCGGATCACACGGGCCGTTCGCGACTCCTCCTCTTGAGACCGAGAGAAGTCCAAACCGTCGTCCATCTTCCCCTCTTCGTGAAGGACGGCTTGCTTCTCCTCCACTTTACCCACGCCCTTTTTCTTCGTCTCGTACGACTGCGACACGAGTCAGAGCCAATGTCAAACGCCAATGTCCTCGTTCACTCGAGGAAAGAATACTGTACCTTGTACGAGACCCAGAGGCAAGTAGTGGCGTGTTGCATGATGACGGTCGAGTCGCCATACTTGATGATCGGTGTGCCGATAACTTCGAGGTCCTTGTCCTCGAGGACGATCTTCTGGTCATCCTTCTCTTGCCTCAGCCAAAACGTCGAGGTTTCGATGGTCGCCTCGTTCCTTTAAAACGCAGCGGCGTAATCGTCGGCGATTATCGGCGCGACATTCGACGTGACCCTTGAACTTTTCCAATAATAAATGCTCACCTATCGACCAGGTATAGTTCGTTGTTTTCCTTCACGCCAAGGTAACGTCCGGTTGTCAAGTGTCTGATCCTCATCGGGTGCAACCAATTGATGAAACCACCGGCCCATTTCGTTCTCGCCAGCTCCAGCCTCCATAGAGATCGCGCCTGGCTCATCACGCTGCCACCCTCGTAGATCACTATACTGTAAAACGATATATTTACCGCTATGCGAAGCCGTACACTACTTCAGCCGCTCTAATCGAATTATCCCTGAATTCCTGGATTTTGAAAATTACCTACGACTGGCGGCTGACTTTTTGACATGAAATGAAATGAAAGTTTAAAGGGATGAGTTGAAAAAAAATAGTTTGAAGAAAAAAATAGAACTAGCGCAGTCTGACAAGTCTAGAGAGAGTGTTGAAAAGGGTCGAATCTTTTGACATTTACTTCTGACTCGGTGACGTGCCCCATGTCGACGGTATCGTGAGGCACTCGTCGCCGCCGTGGAAGAATCGTAGAACGTCACCGCCAAATACGTAACCGACGTACTTCATCCGGCTAATTCCAGTGCCGTAAGGTTGCACCGACCAGTGGGTTACGTGAAACGAGGCGTTAACCACTGACAGGTCGTTTTCTTTTGTTGTGTGCTAGAGAAAATGTAAGAGAAATTTAAAATGTATTTTAACGCGTACAGCAAAATGTATTTCTTTTTTTTTTTTTAACCCAGTAACACACACACGTGGAGATCCAACGGATTGACTGACCGGATAATTAGATTATAATTTATCCAGCTATAAATATCGTTTGTTGAACTCTCTAAAATGAATATTTTTATAAAGGAGCATAAAATGTATTCGAACAATAATAACGATAATAATAATATAACAAATGTTACATTGTATTATTGCATACGGATAATGATAATAATGTAACAGCAAATGTAACTTTCTACTAGTTGTTGGCAAACATTTTACACAAGTGTCACGTGTGTATCGCCAGGTTGAGGAAGAGATCATTAGGACAGTGAAGTAGAAATGCGATTGCTTTTCATTCATGTTGCTTACTAAGTATCTCTCGGTGGCCACAGATACCAGAATAAGGTCATCACCGACTCGGACCTTCTCACCCTCTGACCTCTGTTTCGACGCTGGATGCACAGTCCACCAGCAAGCCTCGCCTAAATGATCAATGATATTACGTGCATAAGCATGGCAGGAATTGATATCGAGGAGTTCATATATATTAATTTGATCGCGTTCCATCGGCTAACCTTGAGAATGCTGCTGCAGACCGACGTCGAAAGCCAACTTGTCGTTGGACGAGCTGGTCGATAAACAAGCCAAATACTGCGAACGAAATACAACCAGTTATTCGATTTTGTGGAAACGGCAATTGAACGTGGGTCTACCCGCGAACAGCGTACGATTTTACTTACCATGTCGCTGTTCTGATGCCTCAGTAAAATGGCGTTGCCGTACAGTAACGTTCTGTGTCCAGATCCAGTGCCCTTTCCCTAAAATTATGGAACGACAATTCTACATACGCGACTGGAACGATTACGCAGACACGCCGAGATACATGTAGAAGGATTAAAAAAGAAGAAGAAGAAGAAGAAGAAAAAAAAAAGAACCATAAACGAAAGTACACAAGCATACCGATAAGAGAAGGCCATAAATAATGAGATTGTTAACGAACGAATGTCAACGGCAGGCATGTATTTCATGCTCGTATTCGTGATCGGAAACGGTAAATGCATGAAATTGATTGCGTGTTAATTCAACATAAAAGAGAAAAGAACGCAGTCAACAGAGATCCACGTGATCAGCATACAGGTACGTACAACATAACGTGTCAGCTATGAACATAAAATGCACAGATACATAACGAAGAAGAAATCGAAGTCTCAACAAAAGAGAAAACGTAAAGAATAATAATCAAATAGAAAAGAAAGAGAGAGAGAGAGAGAGAGAAAAGAAAAGAAAGACAGTAAAGATCAATGCAAGCAAATGACGTTACTCACAAGCATGAACGTAAACAGAGTGTCTTAGAGTGATACGGAAGAGTATACTTACTAAATTTTCTTGCTGCTGCAAACAGAAACATAGGTGTTGTAAATCTCATCTATTTGCTTTGCCAATCGGATAGGTGGATAAAGAAAGAGTAAAGTAAGAGAGAAAAGATTTGGTGAGTACGCCTACAATGTCGATCGATAGGTAAAAGTATGGTTTTCTTTTTCTTTTTGCGATTTTTGAGTCACGCAGTGTTTCTTTTTTTTCTTTTTTTTCTTTTTTTTCTTTTTTTTTTTTGGTGAAATTCGCGTTTTTGCGATGAGTTGCAACGCTTCAGCGTGGACGCAACAGAAAGTCGGACATAAACATAAAGGGACAAAAGACAATACGGACAAACGAAAGACAATTTTGAAACGTGTTACACGGCTACAATGGACGCATGCCACAATTATTACGTGTTGGACAAGGAAACGTGCGGATGCATTCAGAAAATTGTTCGTCTGTGTGTTCGTTGTATCGAGAAATAAACGAAAAAAGAAGTTAAAAAAAAAAAAAAAAAGGAACGGAAAGTAGACGAAGAAAAGAAAAACGCAGTCAATCAAACAACAAGTGAACTTGTCGAGAAACAAACAGCTTTGCAAAATCGCGAGTAATCTACTTTCTAAGTGCATCGTTCTGTTTAGTTGGTACGTTTCTTTTTACAAAAAGTAAGGCTAATGACATTGATTAATCTCTCCTGCATACGATACATGAAATCAGATGGATTTTATGGCCCACTCCTATGCAGGTGATCGTCACTGTACGGAGGTCGTTCACGTCGACTGATCGATTTACGCACGATACAGAGGAGAGTCCTGTTCGTACCGTGCGCGTTAAAAATGCCGCGGCTGTTCGTTGCAGCCGCGACCAACGAACAGGGGGAACAAAATTGCGTGACGAGAACGTCTGCACAGGAAAACGAAAAGAAAAAAAAAGAAAAAAGAAAAAAGAAAAAAGGAAAGGAAGAAAGAACGACATCACGGTGTCTCGAAGATTGTACGAAAAGAAATTAGAAAAGAAACGATCGGTTTGTCTCGGTGGACACGTGAGGACTCGTATGGTGTAGGGTAATAAAGAAATAGTACGTTACCGTCTCGGAACCGGCAGCGGTAACCAATTCCTGCAGAGCTCTCACCGAGAGAGCCTGTTCTATTACGAATACGCATTGCGACAGGTCAGGCGGTATGTTCTACAATCGTAAACAAAATGGTCGATATTAAATTTCTCCATTCGCTTTGGCTCGACTTTGGCGAATAGTCGAATAAACACACGCTGGCAAACGCAGTGAAGTAACCGCTTAATTTTAAGCCTTACCTTGTCTGCGATGTTCTCAAGGAAACAGTGTCGATTACCAAACCCCTCGGCTGCGAGGCAAACCCTTTCGCCAGTTGCTGTGCAGGAGAGACACACCATGTCCTCCTACAATTTCCATTTCCGATGTATCAGTTTCGATTGTTGTAACCCTTTAATTGTAACCGTCGAAAATAGGAAACAGCGCCGGCTCGTTTGTTGTCTCACAATTTTTCAATTTTCAACATCGTAACATTCTGCAAACGCTACAGAATTTTTTCGTTGCAACGATCTTTTGTTATTGTTTGAAAATCGAGTGTTGGGAAACGCTGATCTGTTCTTTCCCGTAACATTGTGCAAACTCGAATAAACCGAAAGATAAAGTTTTCCTTTACATGTAATAAATAATGCGACCGTTCGAATGCTTCACTTAATTTAGAGACATAAAAAGGAGGCGGAGAGGGGGAGGAAGTGACGATGTGTTGAAGAAACGATTCATTGATGCGTTGGTAACACGAGGTCCGTGCAGACGACCTTTGCGAAATATAACGCGAGCCAAATGTTGGGCAGATGTTACGCACAGTGCCAGAACCAATTTGGACGGTTTGAGGAATGCGCGGCATTGGTTTTTACACACGCATACCAGGAAACGCTTCTGAAGACTTTCATAGCGGATTGTCAGGGGAACGATATCGCCGAGTTTTACTACTGCAAGCCCTAAAGACGTTACTTAAGAAACGAGAGTGGTATTCCTCGATCTAGACTGTGGCTCCTAGAGTGAGTCATATCTCAATTGTTATGCGACTCGGACAATGCACAACGCAATTCGGCGAGAATATGCAGACGACGATTTTCTTGAGACTTGACCACTGTACCTATATATTTAAAATATTTGTGTTAAATTTCGCGCAAAGCAACAACACTTATACTTTCGAGAGGGTTTATTCTGCGTTATGATCGTGGTCAAGGAAAATGTTACAAGGTCTTCCTGATAAAAAGGAGTATTTTTCTCTTCTTTTTATAATGGCTATCTATAGTAAATTGAAGGGAGGGGGAAAGAAGCGTGGATGGAATTTGAATAAGTGTTCGTAAGGCACTTTCGAAGGACTATCGCTGATCCAGTGTCAGCACTGAGACTTAGTTATCTAACATTTGGGCAGATTAGGGTACAGTAGAACCAGACAGTTAAGGAAACAAGACTGAGAAAAAATATATTACAGGCTTTTATAACAAATTCGAGTCTTCCTTCAAACTAAATCGCTGTAAATATACAAAATTTCAATACTGGGGAAAATCGAAATTGCTCAACGTGTTGATCAATTCGACGATTTTAATGGACACGTAGCGAGAGTATTTTTAAAGCAGCGTTACGATCGCGGATAGATTTAGAGTTTCGAAGCGGATCTGTGAATGGCTGAGCCGAAATTTGCACGTGTGACTCGAATTAGCGTTCGATAGCGCGCGAGAGAGACGCGAGTTTTCCACGCTCGATAACGCGATGAAACGATCGGACCCGGAGGGTAATTGCGATCAACGATGAGTGTAACGTAACAAAGTTATTTCTATCGTCGACGACGACCTGTCGCGGCCGTGTCGTACCGCCTGCAAAAATTCCCTAACGTTTCTCAATTTATTTGATTCGTACCGGCGCGCGGTGTCGAGACTAACGACGATTCTGCTTCGTTACTTTGCATATCTCTCATGCAGATAAAAGAATGATATTCAAACGCAAACGCGAATAATAAAATAAGAAACGTTGCGGGTAATGTTGTAAGTTAAACGTGTTCGGATAATTTGAATACAATGTGAAGGTACATTGTGTTAAGAATTTTTGAACATTTATCTAACGAAAATATCGGTAATGTTATACAATTGATAATCCACATGTCTATTATAAATTATAATCGATGAAGCCAATCATTTATGACCAATATAATATGCAACAAACCAATCATTTTCATGAAATTTAATCATCTCATTCTCCGTTTCAATTGTTTGTTGATAACATAATTTCTGGCAGGATCGATCGATGAGCAAACTATAATTTCTGTCGAATTACCAGCTGTGTAACGTATAATAGCCACTTTTCTTTCTCAATACTCCATTCGACTCGACGGAGGACTGGAACGCGTACGGACGATGAACCGAAATAAACTAATTATTTCCGCTGTCCGCGAGATCGACCGCGATCGAAGGTGCAACGTGTTGCAAATCGCAGAGCATGCGGGTCAAGGGTGTGCCTGTATTTCATTATCGAACAATCCGAGCGATTTTCTGCTTCGAACGCGCAGTGGATATAATGAATCGTATCGATTTTCATGTATCGAGGAGCTTGCTCTGCATTTCTCAACCTTCGCCCGAAAGATCCGTGCCGCGAAGTTGAATCTTGCTCGCGTTGCGTGAAATTCATTCACAAAACACCGTACGAGGAATTCCCCGTTCAATCGCGTTGATTATAATTGCACGCTTTGAACGAACGTTCCGATCGCGACGAGCCGCGACGTTAATTGCCGATCGATATCTTTATTGTACTTTGTGAAGAGCACTTTCCAAAGCGTCGGTGCCGGCCCGTTGCAACCGTACGAAACCGCCGTGAGCAATCATCGTGAAACGTTGTTACAGTATAAAGGTCTAATTAAAAATTACACTGTACAGCTTTGCAGAACTTTTATTCGAGCAAAGACTTTCACACGGGAACTTATCTATGTAAAAAATGCTGGATGCAATACTGAATAAAAAGACTGATCGTGGGTCCTTTTTGTCTAGCATAGAGAAAAGGATTCGTAATTTCTAGGATAGATAGTACTCGTCGAAACGTGAAGAAAAATCCTAGTGCGTCGAGAAATTAATAGTTTCAAAGTTGTAGACAATTTTTTTATCGAAAAAATAAATTTCTTCGCTTCGAGAGCTATCATATATCAATTTTTCTGATTTACTGCGTCTCCTCCTTCCATTTCTGTGCACGCTTGACATCTTCGACATCAAAGAAGATGTCAAGATGAATTACGTGCTCTTTCAAAGATTCCCAGATGTGTTCCAACTTTTTCACAACCGAAACGAAGAATCGTTTGCAACTATGAAATTATTTATTTTATGTTTATTAGGGCAACCTTTTTTTTTTCTTTTTCACAACCGAAACGAAGAATCGTTTGCAACTATGAAACTATTCAGTTTATGTTTATTAGGGCAACCCTTTTTTTCTATTCACTCTGTAGAGTAGTGTTCTTTTAAGTATCCACAGTCGTTAAAAGAGATAGTGTATTCCGCGAATTGGCACCAAAAGAAAGATTGGGGATGAATCAACTGTTATACCAATATCAGGCACGTGCGGCGAATTCCAGTGTTGTTTACTACATTATTTGATCGTAAAGGAATTTATCATTTCAACATTTTGTTTAAACTGAATACATTTAAACTGTTCTAAATTTAATACGTACATACTTTTAAACTAAATAAAGCAATAAATTATAACAAAGCAATAATGATCAAACGACTGTTGTTAATCTAAACTTCTCGAAAATCGATTGAAATTCCTCTAAAAATAGTTGTTAACAAATAATTATCAATAACTGAATGGAAAGCTTGAATAAAGGTCTTGTTACATTCTCATCGGTATTAAATTAATAATGCAAGTGGTATGATTCTATAGTCGTATTAATATATACGAATTGAACGTGTATTTTTTATTTAATATAAAATTTGCTAAATTTGCTAATTGATCGATATGTGTCCGAAACAATCATGTGTCGAAATATCAGTGTCATATATTTTGTTTCATGTTTCACGGGTAGAATGGAAATGGTCTCAGTTCCAAGAATTGGTGAAGATAGGAACGGACGCTTAAGTGGGCACGATTGTATATCCTCGCCGATTTGTACGTTGTACTTGGCCAAAGTACTTCACGACGACTCGATACCTGACCAATTCCAAACAACGTTAACGGTACGTTCTTTGCGTTCTCGTACGTAGGCCGTACCCGCGTTAACTTGCATGTTTTTCGACGTACAGGAATCTTTAATGAAGAGATGCCTACACTGGCTGTATTGATCACACGGAACAATGCGAGCCGTCGATCGCTAAAATTAACTGTCGCCACGCTTTTAAAGACGAGAGAGCCGAAGTGACTGCCGCTTAAACGGCCCAGTTTATTATTAATCTTAATTAGCCGGTATTCTCGGCTTGTTGCAGCGACCAACAAGCGGGCCGCGAAAGTGTGCACGGTAATTTCGAGTGGCGCCCTGCGATGCCAACAGTCGTTGACTTAATTAATGATCGTTACGCACGAACCGGCGACGACACGATTCGGTCTCTCTCGGTTGTCTGCCTCTTCATATTCCGCGAGACGTTGCCCGAACGTTTTCATTCGCCGGTCGCCGATCAAAAATAACATTTTGCACGCGCGCTCGTATCGACGGGCGAGATAATCTCGAACGCCACGAAATTTGTTACGTCATTTTCGAACGAAATTGAAGAAGGGCAAGGAGAAAAGTTGGATAACGGAATTTTGTTCCCATTTCCGTTCTTTCTCGAAGCCGGGTGAAAATTGATTCACCACTCTCGGACTGTCGCCGTTCTCGCTGCGACGCCAGGCCAGCAGTAATTTCACGAAGATTATGCGTGTTTGTCTTCGTTGAACTGGATAAACAGGGCAGGCTGTACATTTCGTTTAATCCGATTAATCGGATAGCTCCGGTAGTAAACGGAACGCGAAACGAGACGAGACGAGACCAGAGACACTGAGGGGGGAAAAAATTGAAATTATCGATTTTTCACGGGCCAGTCGGCGATACTGTCGTATCGACGCTCGATTCCCGCGACGCTATCGATTCTCGCGTTCGTATCGGGGCGAATCTAGCCGACGAAAGCTTCAAATGTTTCCAACTGTTTGGACATTTTGGATTTTGGCCGCGGGCAATCAAATTTCCAAGTAGAATTTAACAGCAACGGTACCGGCGGTGCGGTATGGATCGGCCATTCGAGTATGAAAATTCCAATGACGATAGGTGAGACATGTTGATGGTCCGAGCTAGTGCATAATCGCGTTTAAAATCATTTGTGTGTGTGTATGTGTGTGTCTGTCTGATCTGTTGATACTGTCAAACGAGTTGTTGACTTTTGCTACAAATGGATCATTCTCGACTCAGTTTTGTCCAGTGAATTCCACCTGCTTCGCGCACGATCAACGTAAATAACGAATCAACCTGTAGTATTGCCTGTAGTTCAATTTAACCTCAAAGGTTTCACCGTAGAAACAGTGAAATAATACTCATCTCTGTTGAGACAATCGATTCGCGACAGGTCGCACCGCCAGTTGAAAACGCACGACGAGCAACGACGTCGCGTTTTGCGTGCTACGGAACGTTATCTCCTTCCGATTTAATTTAGTGGGATATGTACAAAAATGCTGATATATCTTATTAGGGGGAAACACGAAATTTGGTGACGATCGATAACATTGTTCCCGTTAGGCATGAGCAAATATATCCGGTTATGTCTCGCAGTCACGAAAGCCACTTACAGTTACCCAACACTTTGAACGGGTCGTGTAATTTCATTAACGCGTAATTTTCTTCGTCGACTTTTCCCCCTTTTACGATTCGTTTAATCGAACGTCTCGACGCAGCTGAAGGAGGCACGACAAAGAAAGGTAATTTTATTGCGGCCTGTGTTTCGAAAGAGACAGTTCTTCGTGATATGATAATTCCCCCGGAGACCTTGAAACTTGAACGACTTTGCTTTTACGTGGTACGCGGTTCTTCAAAGATTCCTCCGTAGAACTTCTGGGCCACGAAATAGCTCTTCCGGACGATTCTTCTTGACAATGTTTCGAATTCAGTGCAATTCTCAGTACTGTTTAACGAGTTGGTGGATCTTTGAGATAACTTTTAGAGATAGCGATACGAAGGATTATCGAACGACGACTCTACGATTTTCTCACCAATGTTGCTTAAACAGCTCTCGATTTTCGAAATCTACAGAGAGACATTTTATGAATCTCCACTCTCTATCACGCCCACAAGAAATTTTAAGCTCTTCGCGAGTGAATGTCGCCAAATTCGAGACGTGTCGGTGTCAGACGTGTCAGAAGAAAAGTATATCTCTCTTTCTATGACTATTATTAGATGATGGAAGTTTCACAGTGTACATACACTACGTTGCTTGCGTTGACTCTTCAGGGTATCACGTCTCGCAAACAGTTCGTAAGCTATGAAGGACGGATATTAGAGACAGGGGTTTCAACGTTGTTCGTTCTCTCGATAGGAACGTAGCACAACAGGAAGTCCACGGAGAACCGAATCCAGGCATAGAGAAACCAGTGGTCGAAAGGGTGGCCAGAGGGGAGAGAGAACCGCGAATGCGTCGAAGAAGGAGAAGAAGATCCAGATGCATCTGCAGGCCGTCTGCACGCAGAAGGAAAATCGTGTCGACCAATCCTTTCATCATTTTTTACCTGGAAATGTACTTTAAATCGCCAGAGAAGCGCGTGACGATAGTGGCTCGGGAGGCTGGTAAGCAATGGAGTGCCATGTCGGACAGTTCGAAGGCAAAATACATAGAGCTCGCCGAGAGGGCGAAACGTCGAAGATACTCCACGAGGAGATAGGTCTCTCGAAATAGAAGAGTCTGGTTTACTGTGACGATGGCCTGGAAAGAACCGATGGAGGAAAGCGTCGAAATTCTCGCGTGAAACAAAGTTGACGAGAATCGAAATCGTTGGGAACGTGAAACGTTTGGAATCCCGAGTAACCGAAGAACGCGGAACGAATCTGCGAGAGTGGTTATCGTCGTAAAAGTCGAGGCACCGTGTCGAAATTCAAATCGTGGCATCCGTGTTCGAAGAACGAGAAAAAGAAAAAAAGAAGAAAAAAGAGAAATAGATGACGTCCCGTGTGTATATCGATTCGCACTGAAACACATTTTGTACCTTATGAAGCAAATATACGTGTTTTTTATACGTGGGAAAAAAAATAACGGGACGATTATTGGAGAAAATGGAGAAGGCAGATAACAGAGGAAGGTAAGAAACGAGGAGGAAGAGAAAAAAAAAAAAACATAATAATCGATGGACACACGCGTGGCAATGATGTTGATCGGCGATGTTCCCCGATAAGAGGACCGCGTGCATCAGAGGGAGAGAAAGAGAGAGAGAGAGAGAGATGTATTTTTACTACAGGCGGGTATTAAAGAGTCGAGCATCGAGCGCGTGCAGCTTACGGAAGCTCAAGGCTGCAGCTACCCTCTCGGTCACTATGTTACTGCTTGATCCTTGCGGGCCGAACGAGGTCAAGGTCGTTCGGTGCGAGAACTTTAAGTGCTTCCACGATTCATTGAATTCCTCCCCCTTGTGCTCGTCCTTTGCATCGGAAAATCGCGATTTTATGCAAGACTACGGCTTTATGCGGCGAGCGCACAGAGGCGGCAACAGCAGCACCGTAAACACCGCGCGCACGCCGCAAACGCTAACTTTAAACGCTTGCTAAGCGGATTTACACGACGTCGCTTGCTCGTTTCCTATACGAACGCGTTCAAGCCTGAACCGACCTTTTATGCCGCCGCGTTCTTTCATTACACCGAGACCGATCCTTCAATAACATTTCAATAACGTCGCGCGCTTCTCCACCGTCACCCACGTGATAACTCGGGCCGTTCGAAGCTCGTTCAGCGCGCGACTTTTACGCGAGATTTTATCGTCTCGTTCGAACACACTTATCGAACGACGATCTCTCGTTGTCTCGAACGATCAGCGTTTGCACACTCATCAAAATATAACGCACAACTTCAATCTGACGATTCAACGTTTAAACGTTCCTTTGCAATCGTAGCAACGAATTGTAGCTAAGAAACAAATGTCCAGACGCTGTCAATTTTGAAGAGAAAAAAAAAAAAAAGGTACACGAATGAATGAAAAAGCGTGACTTACCGTGCGAAGGAAGGATACGTCATCCTGCTCGGAGCCACCCTCGCTGTCAGCCATCCCGTCGGTACGTTTTCACGCCGCAGGATGACGTCGAGTTCGGTTCACCTCTGCCTCGCGTTACTCTCCTCCCGGTGGTTGTTGGTCTGGCCTGATTCTCAGCGACGAACGTCCACCGTCCCCCGAGCCAAGGTAGTCGATAGGGCGCGGACGAACGGTCACACACGATCACGATTCGACATGGTTCGCCTTCCCGGTGGCACACGCACGTCTGCCGGTAGAACAACGTTTACGCGCTGTGCCGACGACAACGACGACGACGACGACGACGACCACGACGACGGCGACGACGACGACGACCAACACCAGCAGAACGGTGTCGACGACGTCCTAACCTCCGATGGTGCACCAATGATCAGCAACTACTGGCCGGAGAGTATGGCTCGCGCGAACCTCGGCAACCCCTGCGCAAGCGCCCGTTTCTTTCAATCAAATTCCGCATGCTCGAAATTCCGTCGTAACGAACACAACACAACAGGAGACGCGCACGCCTCCCCTTGTCGCTGTTTATTCTTTATCGGGGCAATCTGCCCATTTCGGTGATTCGAGTGGCTTAAAAAGGAGGGTGAGCAGCTTGGGGATTCCTCGAATCTCGATGAGCAACGTTCATCGAGTTTCGTAGTCTTGGCGAGTTTAAACAGACCGCCGAGCGTTTTCGAAATTTGTTAGAAATTTGTGGGAACATTCTAGGCTAGGTTTGTTACCGATCGAGTGGATGTAAGAACGACCACTGCTTTGGCGTTCTCCGGGAAACGTTAATTTGATATCGCGTTACTGAGAAGGAAGCCAGAGACACGGGAAATTATATCACTTTCTACGCGCGTTGGTTTGAGGGGGGAAAAAAAAGTTTGACTGAATTTCCGCGCGTTTCATTGAACAGAGAGAGAGAGAGAGAGAGAAAAAAAAAGAAATCGTGACCTGGAATATTATTTCTGCTTCGTGCATTTTTCTACTAGAACATACGTCCATTATCTAACGAATCCAAATATCTTGATACATTGAAGATCGCTCGGTCGATTATTTCTCCAATGAATCGTCAGCGCGTAATTAATCACCACGAGGCGATCTTCATAGGCGATCACTGCTAATGGCGGCGTTAATTGCAACAGCGTCGGTACCATTGTTGTTAACGACATTATCGGTTTTACTATTTACGTAATTGCCGTGATGATGCGTAAACGTGCGTCAATTAAACCGAGGAAGGTTCCAGCGCGCGGGAGCCTGTATATTTAGATGTAAATTCAACGGGTGACGAGTTTGAGTAAAAATAGTTTAGAACAACCATCCCCCTCGCGGTTACTTCCGGTGCAGTTTAAGACGCACAACGATCTGACTCACTTCGGCAACAAATGCCTCTCCCCCAAATGTTGCGTTTCATTCTGAAATTCTGCGTCGAATTTGTCAGCCGAGGTAGACGAAAACACACGTGGTCACGAGTGATCCGATAATTGAATTTAACCCGCGAATAAATCCAATTTCGTGCGAGTCTTTCGATCAAGTTTCGAAGCAGCTTTCCGTTCCCCGGGGATACGATATTGACTGCGGGACTGCGAACGAACGTCGATCGCGAAGGAAATTAGCTAATTAAACACCACACACCGTGGACGATGACAAGACAACGATCGACGACGTTGACGCAAGCAGACGCACCGCATCGAGCATCGGACCCATTTCAATCCCGCGTCTATTTCCAGCAACCGAGCAGAAATAGATGCATTTACCACAGCACGGTGTGCGCTTGGCCGTGCCTGCACTCGAATTAGAAATGGTAACGCGTTAATCGAAGGTTAAGGATATCACGGCTTGGATGTCCTAGCCGCGATTTCTCGCAGAGATCGTACGAGGATTCGGACGTACGACCGTCGATAAATCACCAACGCGTTGCCGCGCGAGCTGGCAACGAATCAACAGAAAGTATTGTCCGCGTGCTAAATATTTCCCTCGAACAATTCTCACGAAAAGGCGAGAATATATATATATATATAAAATTGTACCATTGGAAACGGAACCGTGTTCGTCTCGCTGCGAGTGTTTCGCAATTTTGGAAATTCGTTGCCAGAATATACACTAACGACGTGAAGGATCGAGCATCGCCGCGTGCATCCGAAATAAATATACCAGTGTCTCTATGCGCGATCCATCTTTTCGATCGAGCAATCGACCTCGTACGTGTCTGCAATTAAAAAGAAGTACAAACTTTCGAGAACGAACGCTCCCTGCGGGCACGTATTCGCGCCCAACCCGTACGCAGCCACGCACACACACTCCTCGATGCGTACCGTATGCAAATACATCGAGGTCGATCGGTCTCCCGAGTGTCCGCAATGCAACTGGTAACCCACGCCGCGTTACCTTCAAACTGCACCCTCCTTTTCCTTTTTTCTTTTTTTTTTTCTTGTTTTCCTTTCTTTTCTCTTCATCCACTTCACTGTATCGCGAAACAGACGAATCGGTCTGAAGAAAGCAACTGGCCTCGAGAAATTTCACCTCGAGCATCGAAAATGAAAATTACGAAGAAACTTCCATTTATGTATACGCACTGTATTGCACACACACACACACACACACAGAAATAGAGAGAGAGAGGGAGAGAGAGAAAGAGAAACGGTGACACTCACTTTTCTTTGAAGTCGATTTCCGGATCGACCTGGATCGAGCCGAAGAGTAGCTCGCTCGTGCGATTCAGGATGGCTGGATCCTTCGTTTTCTCGGTCGGGCCCCACCGACGATATTCGTATCGAGGCTCAAGCGAGCTTCTGCCGGAGCACGGAGCCGAGCGGAATGAAGCGAGCAGAGCGAGCAAGCGAGCGAGCTAGCCGCTCTCTTCGGCTATTTTCAGCCACGAGCCGAGCCTGCGTTGGCTCTCCTCACGCGACGCGTCGTCGTTCCTCCGTCGTTGCACGCGAAACACACCGTGTTGCTCTAGCTTCACGCCTCTTATCATTCTACCTCGACGAATTACGCGGAAATTCAATAACAAACGGGTTTTTTTTTTCAGACGATCTCGTCGAAATTTTCTTTAAGACATCTCGGTAGAGCGATGTACAAACTATTCTCAATTCGTCAACGATTCGTTTCTCCCTGACTTTTGCCTGGTATTTTCTAAACGTATTTTATGCGAGCACAAGTTGACACAAGAGAAGAATGTTATTTATTGTTGCAACATTTATATTTACGACAGTTTCATTGAGCCGGTGCTGCGGTATCGCAATCGTCACGTCGCCGCTGGCGATATCTGCCAGATTCTCACGTATCCGAGAAGAAATACGATTCAAGCGTGCAGGGAGTGCTTCCGACAGTGGTCGGACGATGCGTCTTCCGCGAAACCACCCTTGGCCAGGCTCGCCACCGACCGAGAGTAAACTCCGGTATATTGATCGGGCACGTTTCTGCTCGACTGTTGGTACTCGGCCGCGTGTCTCTCTCCAGCGGTGAATAAAGTAGAATTGGATTTTTTTTCTAAGCGGCACACGTTTTTTTCAACGACCGCGTGACGCCAGATGGCGAGATCGTATTCAACGTACGGCCGAGAAGAAGATCTTCCCCGTTTGGGAAGACGAAACGTTTTTCAAATTTACCTTCATGCTCCTCGTTTTCATTATCTGTTTCGTGTCGCGATGTGACGGCATCTTTCAACTTCAGTCGACTACGATCGAAACGCGGCGTCATAAATCTTTTGCCTCTGCTGTTTGTTCTACGCGACCTCGGGTAGCCGAGTTACTGGTTGATTGACTTGCCTTTGATCGATGGTCATCGGAGATTTATTGCTCGATGAAAGGGGACTTGTTAAAATTCTCGCCCGCGTGATAAATTCTTCCTGCACGGTGTGAATTCGGCAGGAAGAGAAAAAGGAACGAGAGCGTAACGTAGAGTGGTACGTACATCGCTGCGTGTATCGACGTTGACTGTAGGAATTTTCGTGGAAAATTGAATTCATCGAGATGTCACGCGACACGATTCACGGTTTCCATGGCGTCACGCAGGAAAGCATGTGTCATACCTTACTGCGACACGTCGACGTCTTTGCTTATACCTCGAAATAGATAAAGAAATAGCACCAAGAGGTAGTCGAGCCACTCCGTGCTTTGATCATTGCAAAGGTAAACGCTCCTATAAATCACTGGGAAATCTTTCTTGGTACTCGAATCTCGAAACGCGTACCTCGATCACGAAATGGCCTTCGTCGAGTCGAAGAAAACGCAGGGGGGGCACGAGGACTCAAAATGTCAGTAACCAACCGTAAAATATCGTTGACAAATGGTGGCTGCGGGGTCCTTGGCCTTCCTCTCTCCGAGCGGCGAGCAATAAGCCGCGCGTCAAACGCGAAAAATTATTGACTTTATCTGTTCGTATCCCGTAGCCGTTCCGCGCCGCGGCCGCCTCTCTCTTCGCTTTATAGCGCGTAGCGCGGCAAATACGCGGTGGCTTTTTTATCGAATATGGCAAACTTACCTAGACAATAAATCGCCTTAACCTGACCCGAGTGATCCCTTTATTGCCGGGCCTTTCGAAACGAGGGAAGCTACGGTGCGCTCACTCTTTCGTGCTTCTTCGCGCAAATAAATTTGCACCGGCCGACCTGTACGCGTTGGAATCTGCCGGGGGAGCGTAATTTATTTTCACCCGTCTACACCGAAGGCAATTGCATCATTTATATACGGACGCCGGCCCGGCTAAGGGTGGAAATTTGAAATTAAAACCCTGCCACGCGCCCCGCGTGCCAACCGTGAGAACTTTCGTGTTACATTCGTGTCCGGCGTTTCAAAATTGAAATTCAAAAGTCTCGTGGAAATTGAGCTGAACTTGACGGAGAGAAGGGTCGCGGCGCTGTAAGTTTCGATTAATTGAAATAACGCTTGAACGGTTAATTCGAATAACAATCGTTACGTGTTTTGGTGTGACAACCACCTTTGAAATGCACAGGGTGGAAAGGAAAGTTTGTCCGTGGTTGTCACAGATGAATTCTACACAATCGATTTGATAGAGATTCAGATGAAGAAAAATGCTGCCGCAAAATTGAATTTGAATTGAATGAAAGTCAAAAGATTCGTTTTTCTTGCACTGTGTACTACTCATGAAAAATGACAAAAAAGTTTCCTAGTCGTTTAACATTGCACACGCGTGCGTTCTGACAGCGACTTTACGATTCTGGACGCGTGGATGTAACGCGTGGGTGTTTATATTTCGAATAATGTTAACATTAAACAGTTAATTATATTAATTTTGTTATCTGACTATTTAGATTCACACAGATGCTACAATTATGATAAATCAAATGCTAGTGAAACGTAATTCGGAACCATAAAGTCGCTGTTAGGACGCGCGCATTCGCAGAGAATGAATTAAACGATTAAGAAACTTGTCTGCCATTTTTCAAGAGAATTATTATACAAAATAAAATGCAAAAAAGAATTCGAGATCGAGATTAACTCGAAAAATCGAAAGTTTTTCACTCGCTAACTTCCTTCGTATCCAACTCTTATTTATTTGGATAACAATGGATAGTAAACGTCGATCAATTACGAGTCTCGATATTAACCGGCTCATATAAGTGAATTTTACGGTTCTACCGTGATGAAATACAAAATCTATTAGGAATCTTCAAGACCAAGCGTCTTTTTCATCTCTTCGAATTTCAACGCGCGTGCGCGATATTTTATATACGGAATGGACGAATTGAAACCGGTACGTTAATACAAATGCGACGCGTGCCGCTTTTTCGCTTAAGCCTTCAATTGTTGAGCAACGATCGAGGTAACGCTCCCGGCCGCGTCGGAGGCTTCTCTCTTATCGATACATTAAACCCCTTAATACCAGCTTGAACTTGTACAAATGCTGTTATATCGAACCCGGCTTAAGCGCTGTTCAAACTTTCCCTTATGAATAAGTATTTCCCGATGTCGGGTGGCGACCCGGCCACCCATATTTCCATTACATTTATTAATTGTATTTCCACGCAAAGGACATGGAATATTCGATTGGATGAAATGGAAACGAATGAACGCGGGAGAACGCGGGGCATAAATTGGTTGGGCGGCGGCGCTCGGCGCTCGGCGCTTTGACGCGATCTATACGGCAGAACGGAAATTTCTCTTTCGTTTTTTTTTTTCTTTTTTTTTTCCCCGGGAGCTTTTCGGAAATTAACATTATACAAGCAACGCGTCAAGTATTTACCTGTTGCGAAAGTTAATATTTTAGTTCGTTTGTTTGTGAATTGTTAACGATTCGCCGGTGGAATCCACCGGAGCGAAACGGAGGGATACACGGGCACGGCGAGAGGGGAGGGGGAAAAAAAGAACGAAATTTACAAATATCGCGACGCGACGTCTGTATACACCGACAATATTTAATTTACTGGCGGGCCGTTATTATTTTCGAACAAGTTGAAACGAAATTGGAATTGTTGATCAAACAATTCGATATCGCGACGCGATGTCGGCGTATTTGCGGTTTAGGTTTCCAAATAAAATGTTCCTCGATTAAATAAAGCGGCGATTATCCGGTCAGGACCGTAGGTGTTGCAAAAACTCGCACAATCCTCTGGAACTCTGGAAATGGAACTGTCGAAAACTTGGTTGTTCACACGGTGAAAAAAAAAGGGATCAAATCTTTGACAGAAGCACACAGACACTGACAGATCGCGGACAGCGACTAGCGAAAGTGATTTAACGATAGTTTCGACAGAATATCATTCTGCGGAGAAGCGCACCGCCTTGAATCCGTTTCACCGGCGGGCAGACCAAGATATTTTCGGATAACAATAAAAGTTTCCATCAGCGCGTCGACGGTTTACCACCGAGGCCACGGCGTCGTCCTCGTCGACCTTAATTCTCAACACCCAGGAACTGTTGCGAGCTGACAGAAGCGAAATGATCGCCGAATCCGACACCTCTATCGATGAGAGGTCGATCGAGAATTTTTTTTTTTTTCTTTTTTTTTCGTTCCAGCTTCCACTCGAAAACAAACGAAACGCGATATTCCACTGCGCGAGATTCTACTGTTTATACATCGATCAATCTCTCTCGTCGGAATTTTGTTTTTAATGTCGTTACTCGTGCAACTAAACGGCGCGCAAGCATTCACGCGCTATTGGGCGTATTTTAACCCCTTGGCTACTGTTAACTTATTTCGGTCCCCCGGAACGAAAGCCGTTCATTCCTCGAATTAAACTAAAGGCAGTGATATTAATGTTATCGACAATAACTGCAGCCAACTTTATTTGAATCAGACATAAGTGAATTCTAATTCAACATTTACATCTTCAACATTTCGATTGTTAGTCACGTGTGA
Organism: Frieseomelitta varia; assembly: GCF_011392965.1. Taxonomy (NCBI): domain Eukaryota; kingdom Metazoa; phylum Arthropoda; class Insecta; order Hymenoptera; family Apidae; genus Frieseomelitta; species Frieseomelitta varia. Next base: position 583,959 of record NW_025110685.1, read on the forward strand.
TTTATACGTGATTATTTTACAGTTATTACATTTATGAAATTTCATTTAACGAAACAGTTAAAATAAAAAGGATGTGGTAATAAATTCATCACAAAAACACGCAAGTGTGTAGTGTGTAGAAAACGTAATAGAAGAACTCATGTTTCGAATTGTAGCATATCTTAGGTCATTAGATATATTATGAAATAAAGCTTAAAATTACCAATAAATAAATGATATTGGTTTAATGTAGTGAAATTCGGCGTTTCGATCATTTCAATGTACTTTCTGACGAGAAATTTCGCCGTTCTCAAGTGTAGGTCCCGATTGAACTTCCGTGTGCTACGTGCGACACCAATCAAAGTCTGCCGTAGCCAAAGGGTTAAAGCGATAAATCTTCGTTTCGAAGATTTTAGGGGAAAAAAACAATTTCCCCCGACGTTCGCCGCCGGCTGCAATGAACGCGGACTCGGAATCAGATTTGTTCAATCCGTGGTGAACTTCCGACACACGCCACACGGGGGTATAATGCACGCGCGTCAATTCCGCTGGCCGTAAATGAAGTGGCAACCAGACTTTGTCGCGCGGCCGGTGAAAATAGAACGGCGTTAGTTTTGGGCAACTGGTAACTGGAGTACAAAGTTAATCTCGGACTCGTCAACCGCGCGAGATTAGCATATAAATTTGTCAAAATGCTTTGTCTACGCAGGAGTGCCGTTGTCCCACCGTATCCGGCCGGTGCTACCACCGTTTTACGACGTTGGCTGTGCTCCTTGATTATTTTCCCTTTGTTGATTCGTTTCGTCCTTTCGCGTTGCACACGAGCGATTGCACGTTTCACGAGCACATTGCTCGCCCCTTCGGTTCACTCGCTCTCGGTCCGTTCGAAAGTTCTAGCCTATGAATAGAAACAAGCGTGGCAATAACTAATCTGGCGGCCCTCTCGACGAAGCGAATCGAAAATAATGACTTCGCTCCGTTGTTGTTTCGTAATAACCGGAACGTGCACATACGTTCTCGCGAATATACATTGCGCGAACCACCTCCCTTGATACCGAATTTCTTGCATAAAATGCTAATCACGTTATTGTTACGTCGAATGCGTGCCGGTGTCATATTATGCCCTACGGCCAGCAGCGATAAAGTCCAAAACCTAAAGTCCTCCGTCAACTGCGGTAGTGACTTGTGTAAGAATACGAACCAAAAAAATAAAAGGCCAGTAAGCAATCTAACCTTCAAATTTGTTTAAGTCTTCACTCTCAACTTAGAACTAAGCCTAGTCGCTTCACTCTTTCGGTCAGTAATTTTCTACGCGTAAATCTTGATGTTTAGACTTAGTTTGTTAAAAGATCCAACAAGGCGAGGTCTCTACGCGAACCTTCGTAGCTAATCATTTCTCTCCAACCAATCGATACTTAGTTACTTTATAACTTAGATGGTCTCTGACGATCCTACCAAACTAATTCTCGTCGAATAGTCGCGCATTTATTTTTTGGGGAACCAGCGCGACTATTCTAACTAACTAGATAACTACGAAACAAACGCGTTAAAGCGGGTCCCGATCGTTAGCCAGGGATACGTTTGGGACATATCTGGATAATTCATGATCTTATCACGGACGTAGTCATCATGGCCGGTCACCGCTACGTCGAAAGCAGCTACTTAATACCCAGTTACCAATATGTTGGAAATTTCGTTACAGCGGGTGGCAGAACATCCCGAAACCCTTAGGCCACATGCAGACACGGTGGATTGAATTATTTCACCACAGTCCCCGCAACCGGCCACAAGCCTAATTACGAATAGAGGTGAGTTTAGAAACTGGCAGACGGCTACAAGTCCAATTAAATTGTTATTCGTCTCGTCGCTTCCGCTACTTCCGCGGCTAGCGACCGGCCAAGATCCAACCGGATCCGAGCGGAGCGGAGCGACGCGACACGGTGGAACGCGTCGGTGAGGATGCGAGATGTACCAACTCCGACCGACGACGAACAGAAAATGAAGGGAGGTTTTGAGGGATCCACGGTGAGGGTGGTCTTTGTTACATCGTGACTTGCTACGTGTTGTGTATTCACTCATTTTGACTCACTGTTGCGACATGTTGGAGTCGGTCCTTGTACCAGGCCAACTCTCTTTGTGTCTTTTTCGATCATCTGATTGGAAAGGTAAATCGTTTGGCAAAGACAAGTGCCACGAAGTAATTTTCGCAATTAATAGCGACACCCATGAGCAATGTCGTTTTCTTCAAATTTGATAAACATTGCCATTTATTGACAATGATTTAAATTAGAATAAAATTTTGTGCAGTATCGAGAAACAAACGACATTGCTTATGGGTACTGTTGGAGGACAACGATATGGGATATGTTATTGCATGCTTGTGTTAGAGCGATGACGTGACTCCACGGATTTCATATGTTTTTCTCAGTTGTTTCAGTTTCTTTTCCGATCGAGCAGTAGAACACGTGTCGTGTATCCATATTGGTTTTATTCTCAATCATATTATATAATATATTTCATCATTCTCACTGCATAAGCGAGTAACTTTTATTATATTAATAAATATATTTTTTATTATAAAGAAGCAATTTCAACAGATATCCCTAATAGTTTATGGGCCTAAAGGTTACTGCATACGTTTGTTGATCCTAGCAGTAGGACCAAGGCCTACATCTTCCATAGAGGGTGTTTGAATTTCTACGGGAGAGCGTTCCGATGAAATTAATGGTCAGTCTCGCGAGGAGGTTATCCCCGCGTTATCCGGTGAGGAATTGTCCCGTTAAGCATAAGGCGGACGGAGATGCGAGATAGAAATTAATGGAAAAAATCTGGGATTTGCGACGTAAAGAAAAACAGGGGATTAGGGCATGGAGCCAAGGCGCGAGAGGATGGAACGAGAGGTAGATGGAATCAGTTTCCTCGCCGGCGCGGTGCGGGCGTCTATTTAGTCTCGCGTAGGATCTCTAAATCGTCGGTGTTTGTTTCGCAAGCAAGGAAACACCGCCGCGCATCGAAATCCTTCGTGGAGAACCAGCCTCGACGTACACACTGGTAGCGTTGGGCGATTCTCTTTTTTTTTTCCAGTTGGATCGTGACCCGTCGAGTCGATGTTGATCCATTGCGTCTCGAGTTAAAAGCTTCTTGTCCAATCGTCGGCCGTCGGGCTGAAACAGAAAGAAATCCGCGACGTGCACGACGTTGAAACGCGGCGGGATCGTAAAAATTGTTTGCCCTCGCTCCTCTGCGAGCCAGAATAAATAAATAAATTTTCTCCAAAACCGCAAGACGCTACGTGGAAACTCTCTCTCTCTTTCTCTCTCTCTCTCTCTCTCTCTGTCTGTCTTTTTCTCTGAGTGCTTTTAAAATTTCGCGATAAACAATCTCATAAATAATTGCTCGCTCTCTCTGTTTCTCTCTTTGCCCATTGTCCTCGTAATCGTTCCATCTTTGATACATGGAGTGGTTTTTTTTAAGGTAGGTCGCGCGCTTTTCCCCGGTCGCTTTGTATTGTTTCACTCGAAATGTATTTATGCGAAAAGCACGCGTGAGAGCGAGAAACAGAGGTAGAGAGAGAGAGAGAGAGAAAGAGAGAGAGAGAGAGAGAGAACGAGGAAGACAGGAAAAAGAAAAGAAGAAAAAGAGAAAAAAAATAGAGGGTCGAGGAGATTTTCGCGCGCGCGATGGTGTTTTAATCGACCAACCTCCATTTCGAAATCGACGTGCGGGACAAAAATGAACGGGGGGGAAAAAGGGGGAATAATCCACGCGGGATTTCGAAAGTTCAATTTTCCAGAGGGAACGGCACTTGTAACGGCAAATCCACGTGACCTTTTTGTTTCGATTCCGCGGGGGACTTCAATTCTCCCCGTCACTGAATATTCATGCGATTTTATTAACCACGATTCAAACAGCGCTTTCTCTCGAACCGCCTCTCCCCTCCCTCCCCTCGTTACTCCCATCCCCCGCCAGGTCTTCTTAGACCTGTGCCGCGTCCGCGCCATCGGCCGCGATCCCGCGCTATGAAATTAAATTTCGCCCGATTCTATTGTGCCTGTTTCTTTCCCCCGTGTCGGGCATCGTTAACCATTTAAAAAGAGGAACGCTCGTTTCTCCTCCCGGCTCGATTTAAGCTTGCCGGCCGGATTAAAGCTCGCCGCTGCGTATAAATACTCGAGACAAAAGTTATCAAACCCTCTCGCCGTTCTTTAAATTAGACCGCTCGTTTCCGAAACTTCTTAACCAACAATTGACATAAGCGAACTTTTCTTTCCTTTTTTTCTCTTTCTCCTCTCTCTCTCTTTTTCTCTTTCTCTCTCTCTTTCTCTTTCTTGTGGCTAGCCGTAATACAGCGGCAAGTAATTTCGCTCGTAAATCGGAGGGAAGCCATTGGCCACGCTGCCGGGCGTTCTCCAAAGAAAGTAGAAATTTACACGGCCAACGAGACCGAAGAAACGGTGGCTACCGATGGAAAGATTTCGCGGGGCAAACTTTGGCACCGACTTCAATCTCACCTCGATCGTGCAGCGATAGGTTTGGGTTTCGCGAAATATCCAGAAGCCTCTCGCCGAATTATCCTCTCGCTTACGATTTCTTACGCTCGGATCGCGCACATGAGACGCGCTCTCAATTGTTTATCGCGTCTCGGACAATAATTTATTCAACCAGCAGCAGAGCGATCAAAGCCAGCCCGAATATTTCGATCGAATGTTTGCACGACAAACTCAATTATTTGCTTTCGTACAGGAATAAATTTGCTCGACACGGCCGAGATACTTGCGGCTAATCGAAGCAGCGTGTTAGTTAAAGATAGAACAAATATATCAGGCGATGGTTAATATTAAAGACTACAAGACTACATACAGACCGTTGATAGCTGATAATGAATCGGGAAAGACAAGTGAACTCGTCGCTCGATTGCGTTTTAATGGAGTACGTTATATCTGGAGAGACTAAAACCAACTCGTGGAGATTGATCGACGTGAGATTGGCTTCTCCTTGTTAAAACAGAAAATTCTCGGGGTTAAAATATCGATTAGCCGTCGGTTAATGTAGAAGTATTAAAAATTCTATATTACGCGAATTTTTGAATAGCCTTCTCTCTTGCTTTGAATACCAAAAAACGAATGTTTTAATAACACTTGCGTAGTACAGAATCGAGAACGCCAGAGTCTTTAAAGCTCGAAATATCGTGATCAATAATCGACAAGAATCTGCAAGTAACATCTACTTCTTACCAACAACAAAACACGCAAATACGTAACGGTGTTACTTAACGAATGGCTGTTATATAAGCAGCTGACGTTAAGATATATATTCGAACGGTAATTCTCACGTCGCTGGATCTTTGACCCGAGAACGATTTATCCTAGCCGAGCTACCGTTCCAACGTCTGCTTATTTGCACGGTTTCGCCGTTTCGAAGGTTTTATAGCTTCGTAGCCTTGAAATATTCTGCCATTCCACCTGGTCAGTTGATTCCCTCCATGATCCGGAGGAGTGAATTGGCAATACCGATAGGAACGTTTTTACTCTCTCTTGGCAATAACGCACCCGTATTAACTCCCGAATACAGGAGGAAACTGCGTACTGGGATGGATGAAAACAGAGGGGCAAAATATCTCTCTCTCTCTTTTTGTGTGTGTGTTCCTCTCTTCGCCACGGTTCTGTGGGTCGAGAGGGGAGAGGGATATTAACTGTCGGGTCCCGTGGGACTCTTTCAAATATATCAGCACTCAGGGTAGATTAGCATTTTATTCGTGGGATGTTTTAAACGTTCTCTAATTTATTGTAAATTGTCCCTCGGTTATTCGCGCATCGGCGTTGCAAATGCGAGCCACGTAATTCGACGTTGCGACAGAAAACATTCTTCAGCTAATAACCCTCTTTCTCCCCTTTAACCGTAAACTGTTAAATATCATCGTAACGTGACTGTCGTTAGTTTCTTTTCCTTCATCTCCCACGAAAAATTGAGAATTCGTGAATGTTCGGTTTCAAGGGGTAAAAATTGAATAATAAATCGACGCGTTCATTCTGGATTCTTCGTCGTTTCAAAGAGTCGATCGATCAGTTAGTCGTGCGTTAGAGCGTCGATACGCTCGTCTTTTCAACGGTCACCTGTTAAACAGTTCGCGTTGAAAGTTTCGTTTCGCTATTAGGTCCCAACAAAGGTCTGTTAATTGTTATCGTTGTTTGTCGGTTAATGTTAATGTTATTGTTGACCGGTGAAATGCAACTCACGATGCTTTTGCACAAAGGACGTTCTATATTCGATGAATGTTTGTACGTTATCAATGAACTGTTAATAAGTGACGTTTAAACAGCCAATAGTTTCGTGCGAACAGCGAGCCACCCATTAACGTCGTGAACAATGCGGTAGAAACTTGCGCGAGCGATCTTTCCCTAATCAACATTTAACGACGTTTCGCCATCGTTTGCAAAATTGCCATTCGAATATCGGATGCCGGCAATAAAAATTCGTCAGAGGTCAAAAGACGAGCGAGTAATAACGAGCGTTTCACTTTTCGAGTATGGGTTCGAAATTCAAACATGCAACACTCTGCCGCCAAAGAAACGAGTCAAAATGGCGATCGTGATCGTATCTAAATCTATCCAGATTGTTCATTCGCGGTCTCTTCTTCAGCTTCTCGCGTGGCGTAATTCATCTCGATTATGCTTCGCGTTCCTCTGCTCGTCCTGGTCTTCTTCCTCCCCTCGTTTCTTTTTCATCTCTCACTGGAATCGAACAAAACTGCTCGTTACGTGCTCACGTAATACGAGCGTTCGAGTTTCGAAATTTTCCCTCGTCCGTTGGAAAGGAAATTCATCGACTCGGTGTTAAGCGTTCATTCGCGTGACTCCGTGGCAGTGGAAGATGAGGGAGAACAAAGGAGGTTCGGAAAGTTGGAACAAGTATGTAGTTTCTCCTCGTCTTGGTTTGTCCGGTCTATAATTTTTGAGCGGCGAGTCAAGGCGTGTATGCTAGGGGGTACCACAACAAAAGCTTTCCACTAATTTCCCACCCTTCGTTATCTTGGCAAACGGCAAGTGGCTTCATGTTTTTCAATATTCTTAATCAATTTGCGTCAGCGAAGAAAGCTTTCGACCTAGATTCGACGCTCCGCGAACGAGAGAAGAAACGTATCACATCGTGAGAGGGTAAAAAGTAAAGGGGGTGAGAGAGACACAGAGAGAGAGAGAGAGAGAGAGAGAGAGAGAGAGAGAGAGCGGCGGATCGCGGGATTTCAGAACGTTGTCTCCAAAATGAAATCTTTCGGTTTGCTTAAGAGCAAAGGGTGGTGGAGGAGGGGCGGGGGGGGGGGGAGAGAAAGAAAGAGGGTGGACAGCAAAGAGATCGGAAAGTTGGGGGGAAAGTAGATTTTCTGCTTTCGCCGTTTGCAAAGCGAAGCTTTGAACGCCGAGTTAACTGCCCGAGTTTCTGGAACGACGATGTCCGTTGTGCCCGCGGTACTTAACCCTCGGGGCATTGTAGTCAAAGCGGAATTTCGTGCGGACACCGGTTTCCACGTTTCCAGTGTGCCAACGGCCGATGCCACGGAATCCAACGAAAGATGGGGAGACCCTATTTCCAATGGGCCGCGATATCCGGTCCGAGCCAAGCGGTTTCTGACGAGCCTCGTTGTTCTACCTTCTTCTTTGGCCACGGTTATTCGGCGATCGTTCACGCGCAATCGCGATTACCATATTTTTTCATCGAACGAACGATTGCACGTAGTAAAAGATGGATGTCAAATGGATTGGATTTGACAAATTTTTTTTGTTTAATTGAAAGAGAGAAATTCAAAAGAGAGAGAAACGAACGAAAAGATACGATGCATCTTTAACCTTCGAAATGTGATTTAGTTAGCGAGATTTTGCATTTAACCAAATTTTTCCAAGCATGGAACTCTAAAAAGTTGTATTTCTATAGAATATTATATTATATGTGTATATGTGTATACACAGGTTTTTTTAAAAGTTATGCGTATCTAATTATTAGATTATTATACTAGAGTTAATATTGAAGATGATCGGCGATGATAAAAACTAAAACGCTGCGTATGAAAAAAGCATTATTTATTGTACATGCCACATTCTTTTCTTTCATTGCATGTCTAAAACATATATGTATGTAGAGAGTGGAAAGAGAAGTTTGTCTGTGGCTATTATAGATGAATTCTACATTTTTGATTTTATGAAGTACAAAAGCATAAAAAATCTGCTGGCTTGAAATTCAAGATCAATTTTTTTTTTTTGTATTGTATTCTACTCGTTACGAAGGTAAAACTTTTGCAAGTAATCTAATAATTCTCTCGAAAAAGAATTCATAATCATTTAATACTGTGAGAAACAATTTCTCCATGTTTATCATCGTCAAATAAAACGGTCAAATTAAACGGTTTCTAAAAGTAAAATCTGCCGTCGCTGTTCTGTAACATGGCCGTTCAATTTGATTTTAGTTGGACGAGCTTCTCCGCGATGTAGTTGATAGATTGCGAAACAGTGTGAATAATAATAGAAACAAAAGGGGAAATGGCGATCTCGCGTGGCTCGTTTAACCGGTTAAACAAAATAGCAACGATCGCGGATAGCTCGTACCTGGTAGTGGTACGTTTTTAGAAATTTCGCGCTAATTTAAATACGAAGGATAGGAAACACGAAAACTCGAGCTCGATGATGCATGGTGGTAGGAACGCGGGAGAAAAGTGGGTTAATGAGATAACAGTTTTACGCAAAGTTCGTTCGTTTCGCGCGTTATTGATTCACTGTTTTCGCTGAATCCCCGGACGAAAGCGATGAAAAATTTCCCAGTTATTCGGAGAGCTGCGATACTGCTTGGTCTCCGCTCGTCGCGAAGACGGTGCGAGGTAATCTGCGGCTGGTTGTCGCCAGGCATCCACAGTTTTCCGATCGGCGAAATTTCTCCGATCTGTTCGACAATCCGCTTTCAGAAACAACGACGAAAGAAAGGACGGTGTATCCCACGCTCTCGAGCGCTCGCGAAATTTTTCGATCCCAGCAAGGTTCGGATCGACGATCGCTGAATATTTTCCCGCGTCGCTGAATTCCACGTCGCGTTGTTTCGAGACACACACAGAGTTTCCTCCGAAGGTAGCAAACCTTTCCTCGAATCGAGCGTTATACTTCCTTATTGAGAAGTACCTTCGTCGGTTCCTGTTCGATTCAATTGTTTCGAACAAACATTCGACCCCATTCGTGCAAAAGTTCTTCACTCTGTACGAGGCGTAAGTCACGAGTCGTTAATTGCGTCGATTGCGTAACGAGACTACGGTTACGAAAAATACAACGATCCCTTTTGGGAACGGTGGCCATCTCGGTCTGTGACAGCCGGCAAAATTGGTTATCGATCGTCCTGTAACCATGGTTAAGTTCTCTCTCTCTCTCTCTCTCTCTCTCTCTCTCTCTCTCTCTCTCTCTCTCTCTCTGGCAGTGGAACGGCACAACGGGGAATTAATGAAACGAACGATAACGTTAATGAGTCTGTTTAGCAACATTTCATTTATTCGCGCTCACGCGCTCACGCGCTCGCTCGTTCGTTCGTTCGTTAGTTTTCGTCGAGGCCTGGTTGGCGGCTGGCAATTTTCGAAGCTACTTTATAGGTCAAAAGCCGAGCGGGGAAGCTTTTTCCGCCGGGCCACTCGACTTGTTAATAGCGGTGTAAACTTGGAGATTATGGCACGTCGAAGCGTAAATTCATTTACGAGCCGGCCGGCGTAACCGCGGATATTGAAAAGGAACCCGGAGCGGCGGCGCATTATCCGGTCTGCTTTTATGACGGAACGAACGCAGCTCGCTCGATATAGTCACAACGGAGCTCTTGTGCGTGATTAAAACGCAGCGGAGTGATCCTGCGAGCGCCCGAGCGAACGTCCAACACACGCAAAGAGAAAGACGCCTCTTCTTTTATTTTTTTTTTTTTTTTTTTTACGTCGCCTGGAAAGCCGGCGCGCATTAGCGGAACGGGTGTCGGTATAAGGAATAATAAAGAAACAGAAGGGGAGGCTGGAGGATATTCCTGCTCGACTTCACTCGCGGACTTTCTCTCTTTCTTTCCAACGCCGGTAATCCAGAAATCGCGGAGCGTTGCGCAGCGTTGCGGCGGCGGAACAGCGTCTGCCGCTGTTCCGGTTAATTGAAGATGGGGGTAATAACGCGCGCGTTTGCTAATTTATGTTCTCATTGTACGGCGAGAATGTTGTTGCGTCCAATTAACCGATCTGTCTGACCGGCCCGTGGAAACGAGAGTCAAACGTTAACACCCGATACGTTACACCGTGACGTTCATATATTGCACGTCGTATCTCATGGATTTCAAAAGTGGCGCGTTTCGCACCAGTTTTCGACGCTGGAACTGCGCCAAAGTGTCCGAAATGACCAATTTGTAATTTTTTTAGAGTAATTTTGCGGACTTGCGATGTTTCTCAGAAATTCAAACGATTTGTGAAAAATATGTGAACAAAAGTTCGCGTTCATGATCTCTTTCCCATTATCCTTGCATTCTAATTTCTTTGACTCGATATTTACATTTCAGTCCTCTAGTTAATTCTAGTGGTGTTAGAGGGATTATTTGGAAGAAGATAGAATAGATTTCTAGTAGAAATAATGATCAAACGTTGTCTTTGTAATTCACCGTGGAGAGGTTTGGTATTTTTCTACCACTCGAAGTAGAATTCTTTTTCTCAGTCGTGATATTTTCCACGTATAGGCGCACTGTGTCCATTCCAGAGAAGGCGTTTTCTTGCGAAATGTGTTCGAGAACGGTCTACCCACGCTGTATTTAACCTCCGACTGTTAAGACTCATTTGATTCCCCTGCGCACTTGCTAGGTATCTTTTGCAACCGGACAGAGCTCGCGAGACACTGAACGTATACCGTTCCGTTCGACCTAACGGGAGTTCCCTGCTAGGATTTAACTTCATTTCACATTCAAGGGAACGTAAGCCGGTATGTCGGAGCATGGGCGTCGATCGTCTTGGAGTAGGTACGTGCATCGTGTTCTTCTCGGGCTCGAAAGAATTTCAAGCGTACCGTTAACATATTATCACGCTATTATATATCATGGACTCTCCCGTCGAGAGGAAAGAATCGAATATTCGCGTTTTAGTCGCGTCGAGTGGAAACGTTTTCCTCCGCTGATTAACCATCGAGCTATAGAAACTGGGTCGACATTTTCTATAAAAAGACTACATCCGGAGCAACTTGTGCTAGCCACGTTGTATTTATGCAAAGTATCGCCCGGCGTCCGCTGCGTTTTCTCCAGCGCAACTTTTAATATTGCACCAGCGTTGCCTCGTGACGCACAGCAGATCCCGTCGCTCGAATTGTCTTAATCTCACTGTGACGGAATTGCGAGAACCAGCGACAGACAGCAGGTCGGAATAATTGACTCGACGCGTCGAATTTAACTGGGTTAGGTATCATGAAGCCACGCGATCGTACGCGGTCGTTCGAAATATTTTATTCAGCTGTGCAAATGTCTCGCGACGTTGAATTTAATTCGCAGGAAAGCGGACGGGATCCGCGGCGCGAAGAGAAAAAGGGATATACCCGCCCCTCCGAAAGATGGCATCGCATAACTCGACGCGAGGAGGGTTGCACGGCGTGCGTTGCGCGGAACGCGAATAAATCAGAAGCAAAGCCGTGTAAACATCGCCGGTTTAGCTCGCCGTCCCTTAACATTCAGACAAGGAGGAGAAGCTTACGTCCCGAGAAATTACGACGTTTTCGCGAGCCAGTGGACCGCGGTCGTAAAAAAAAATTTCGCGGCCGTGCGAAAGTGTGGAGGAGAGCTCGCGATTTGCCCATACAGGCTGGTACATTTAAATATCCTTTCGAATTGTAACAATGCGAAAGATACCATTTTAATATCCAAAAGGTCTGTAACTGGTAAAAATATTTTCTTCAAGGTTCTTCTTTTCAAAGACTTTTCAAGGTCTACATATATTTATAACACGATTGATCTTGAAAAGTCTTTAAAAAGGAGAACCTTGAAGAAAATATTTTGACCAGTATATATATATATATATTTTTTTTTTTCTGCCAGATATATATATATATATATTTTTTTTTTCTGCCAGATATATATATATATATGTATATATGTATGTATGTATGTATGTATATATCTTTTTTATTGCCTCGCGTAGCTGGTAAAAGAATATGCAAAGAACATGAGCTTGGAAGTTTATTAATTTATCTCAATTGGTATCACAGACCTTGGCCACGATCGAAAGTCTCTTAATAAACGTAAATGAAGATGTTGATTACATCGTCGTAATAACGATAATCTTTTCTATGATAAAACGTTTTCCTTCGGGGAAGGCTGATACCGCGACTGGTTCGCCAAAGGGGCGCGCGTTATTTTCCTTTAACACGCGTAATAGCGGCGGCATTACGACCTGTTAAACTACTATTACGGCATTTAACGCGATGCACCGTGGACGAAGGCTGCCTCGTGATTTAATTTGTACACTCTGGTTACGTGTGTCTTGATGTGTTCATTCGCCAGAACGTGAAACGCTCGCGCTCGTCCCGGCTCCGGGAATATTTTAACGCAAGCGATCGTATATATGTATATATATATATATATATATATATACACGTGAGTGGAATAACTGAAATCAGCGTCGATTTTCAAAGGGGTGAAAATTTTCAACGGCAGCCGCGCGAATCGATGGCCGATTAGAAAATTAAACCCTCCCCCCCCCTTTCAATCCCTCGTTGGTTTTCAGGATAAAATCAATCTTTGAATTCGAAACGTTGAAATTCCAACGGGGAATTCCGCGGGAAAGTGAAAGAAAGAGGGGCAGAGAGATGAAATCGGTTCAGCGACCGAGGCGTGAATAATTAACGAGGCAGGACTGACGATCGACGGGAACTCGATCCGTCTTTGCGTATTTCTTTACACGTCGCGTGCTGCGTTATAACGCTTATTGCTCCACCGGCTTTGTCCCCCGTGGGTAACTATCATCCACCTGTTCGGATCTATTATTTTTCCGCATTTGAGGAATAAAAGCAAAGGCTACCGGAATTTCCCTCGAACCGAACGAAACCCTTTGTGTCGTACGTGACACGCACGAGATGCGACAGACACGCGAATCGCAAGTACGATGATCCATGTCGGAGGAAAGGGGGAGGGAACTCGAGGTTTGCGACCTTGGCGATCGAACTCGCTTTTCATTAGTCGCGACGGCCTGCCGGTGTGGTTGATGTCGGGGGATTGAAAACACCGTGGATTATCATTTGTCTTCATCAAGTTGTAACTTTCTCCGTGATCGATCGCGGTGGCTGTTTCTCCTCTCGTTCGATATCCAGGAATACCCATCTCGGATCGTCCTTCATCCGTCCGTCTAATCCTCGGTTCGGCCACGAAACTAACGCGGCGTGCGGCAACGCGGACGTGCAAAAAGCGTCCATTATCACCGTGCGGTTTCTTGCTGCTGATGTCGGGAGGAGACAGGGGGGCGGGAGGGGGCGGGGGCTTCTTTCGCGGGTGCCTTTAATTCGGTCCAAAACGAAATCCTGCCATCTGCGATTTTCACCCCACCTCCTCGACGCTTTAAAAATCGTTCAACGATGAATTATTCGAGACGTCCGGCCAGAAAGAAAGGCCAAACGAGATTTCGATGGTCGCTAAATGTGACTGACCACCGGCAAAAGTGGCTTAATGCGCGCCGGAGCTGCGACTATCCAAACTCTCCCCCCCTCCTCCTCCTCTCCCCCCCTCCCTTGAGATTTCCTGGCGCGATTTGTTTAAGAACGGACAGACGGGAGGAACGAGTGGAAAGAATCCGATCGATGCGCCGGCAAGCTTCGAGCGGAATGAAAACTAGTCGAGAATGAAAAGGACTCGGAGTATCAACAGCGTGTGTGCTAATGCGCGACGTTCGAAAGAGTTGAAAACGTGGAAAAGGTGGGGAACGCGGATACGCGGGAAACGATGGACGCGCTCGACTAGCCAGCGGCTAGCTGAAAAGAGAGATAGCGGTAGATTTAGGGGTCTGTTTTCATTGCTATTCAGAATCGTGCGGGCTTCCGCACGGCTTCTGTCGTCCCGTACCGAGGGCATCGGCCTGATTGATAAATCTACGGCTGCTCAATGATGCGTTTATTTGCCGGAGAATTAGGGCGAGAAGCGAGAGCAAGACGGAACGAGAGGAAGAGCACAGGTAACGACTTGTGTAACGGGAGAGAGAGAGAAAAGATAGGATGGATAGGGAACCAGAGGTCCAGGAAACGAAAGAGACCGGTCATCTCCACAGACACGGGAGAACACAGGGGACACACGGGGGTAGATAGGTTCACCGTTGTGAAGCGCGGAGGGCCAGTGTACTCTACCGCAATCAGTAAACCTGTAAAACATTGGATTAGGTGGCCTAACCCAGACCTTACTCTGGCTTCGCTGGCTCGAGCCGGCTGGCACTTCCAATTTCCAGCTACGGCTTGCCTATACACCCTTTTGTTTCTGTCTCGCGTTATCTCATTCAATCGCGTTCGCATACGTGTACACGTGCCCGTTTTACTTGGGTCCGATCTCCGGCGCCGTTTCTGGTTCCGGTTTCAGTCGTCACGATACGCGATCGCGATATCACGCCGCTGTTATTCCGTTCCTCCAAACGAAAACTAGTTTTATCATCGGCGTGGTTGCTCGTTCGACGAAGATGGGATAACTATCCCGGTGGAAACGCGAACTATTTTTATACAGCGGACATCCAAAATGAAGGCACCACCGTAGTATGTACCTCGACGCGATGAAACACGTTTGCTTTCAGGGGGAAAATAGCTCGCCGGCGTGGCGGCATGTTATTGAAATTAGAAATCGGTCAATTGTCGGATTGCCTAGCCATCGAGCAGGGATTGTCAACAATTGTTAATCAGGCTCCCCTGGCGTTATTATAATTGTCGTTATTATTCCATCGTTTTATCGCCCACGGTAATTCACTGTTTGTTCAGTTTTTGTTTGGACAATGCTATGAAAGTCCGGTCACTGTATTTGTTGCTGACGCTTCGTTCGTTCGTTCGTTCGTGCATGCACGATGCTGTTTGCGTTTAATATTTCTGAACGAAGTTTGATATTTCCTGAGAAAATAAGGCTTTATTGCGAAAACGCCGGAATGGATAATGGTCGAGTGCGAGACAGAGGATTTTCTAGCCAAACAGGATTTACAGGTCAAATCAGTTTTCTTTCCCTTCTTAATCGGGGCGGATTGTGTTCCGAGCATGGTACTCCGATTAATTTGTTCGAAAATTCGATCGAGTCCATTTCCAGCCCGAGTCGAGCTGAAAATTTAACGATCTGCAACAATGAAAAAGTTATTTGCCCGTCGACGTGTATCCTTTCAACGACGCGAACCATCTCCGCTAATCCGCGTTGATATTTCTGTTCGTGCACGCTGTCGGCCGTGTATGAGCATCGTTCGCGGAATTCATTCGCTTCTCAACGTCGGATATTTTTTTACCTCTTGCCTCTCTGCGATTCTGATTATCGAATTAGAACCGTGGGAGAGATTCGCTCTTCCAATTACAACGTTTCCCTGTAAAATCGAAAAAGAATTCACGCTCGCGACGAAAATTACTACTTTGTTGTTAGATCTCGACGTTGTATTCTTCATCGTCCATCGATCAGTGCCGGGATATTCTCTTCTCCGCGCGAGGTAAAATGTTTTTTTTTTTTTTCCAAAATGTGTGACAAACAATTCTCGCCGAAGCTCGGGAAAAATATGCCGGACAAATACGATATAATAGCGCGACGCGCTCGTAACGTTTAATTAACGAACGAACTTTCACCGTTGTGCGCAGAGATGATTCACTCGCGATGAAAAATATCGAGAATCTCGCGTGATCCTAACTGCGAGATGGGGCGATGCTTTTGTCGAGGACGACGAGACATTTTCGATTCGACGTGACGTTTTCACCGGTTTCGGATCGATGCGACGCGACGTGTCATCGGCGAATGATCGCGATTGCAAGTAGCAGCAATCGCGATTAGGCGGTGGTGGGTGTTGGGGGACACGCGAAAGAACGGTACTCGGTATGTGCACGAGCTACGAAATATTTCGTTGGCGAAGAGAGAGAGAGAGAGAGGAAGAGAGAGATAACCCGACGCGAGCATCCGGTCTGGCGTGTTTGGCGCGCGCTGAACGATTCGCAATCCCTCCGTATAAATCGAAATCGTAGCGCATATTTGGAAACTTCCGATTCCAATTTCGATCTACAAACAGGCTGCGAACGGCGGCCATTCTTTTCGAATCGATTTTACGATTTCATCGCGACACCGATTTTCGTGGAACGCCGTGAGATGCCTCCGGTTCCCTTTACGTCCAACGCATTCCTTCGCTTCCGTCTCTGAGACATCAGCAGCATTAATTGGAAAATATTCTCTTTCTCTCTCTCTCTCTCTCTTTCTCTCTCTGTGATGCAAACGATTTTCTTATCGAATTAAGGCAAGAGAAAACAACGATAAACCCGCGAGAGAAAAGAGAGAATTCAAGAATATCAGTCCGAAGAATAGTTATAATAGTTGATCGAATCTGTTTACGTGGTAGAAATAGCAAACATAGGTAACGGGAGGAGAGAGTAGGTGGTGGAGGAGAAGAGAAGGAAAGCAACAAGAAAATGATGACGGTATCGTTTATCGGGAATAACACAGTTTAATTACTGTTGAAATTGCTTCTTTATAATAAACAATATATTTATTAAAATAATAAATGATGCAGCGGGTACTTGCGTATGCAGTGAGAATGATGAATATAAAATATGGTTACGGGACACGTGGTGACTGTGTTCTACAGCTCGATCGGAAAGAAACTGAAAAACATATGAAATCCGTGGAGTCACGTCATTACTCTGACACAAGCATATAATAACATAGGCACACCGCACATTCCATATCGTTGTCCTCCAACGATTATCGCTCTATCGCATAATTCGAGACTTGTTCCTTCTCCGAAGATCGCGAAATTCTTTGGATCCTGAGGGACGCGAGATTTTCGAACCGTGGACTCGGAGGGTGGCTCGAAACAATAACCATGAACGCGGGGTGAAATCTTGCGCGATGAGGCTGTAATGGATTCGACTTAATAATTCAGCGACTTCTCTCGTCGAAACAAAAGGCAATAATGCACAAAAGAACCGGACATTTTGTCGAAGCGAGCGCCGGTAGGTGCTTTGCTTTTGAAAGAGAGAAGCTCGACCTTCGGGGTCCGATACCGGGAAATCAAAGCGAAGGGGGGAGGGGACGAAATTTCGAAACGAAACCGGCGCATCAATATTTCCAAACGAATCCGTCGAAACGACGGATCGGCATGCCAACGATCGCACGAGATTCACGACGGTGGTGATCGCCCTCGAAACACCTTTAAGACTCTCGAGAGGCTCGAGCGACCATTCGACGATGTTTTCGTCCGAAATCGTCATGCAACGTGGCGTAATTCGCAAGAGAAAGGGGTAAGAGGAAAGTAAAAAGGGGAGGAAAGAAAGGAAAGGAAAGAACGAAAGAGGAGGTAGAAAGGAGTCGAAGAAAAAAGCAGGCTGTGAGGTGGAAGGAAGAGGGTAAAGAAAAAGCAAGGAAGAGGGATAAAATCGAGAAAGCCAGTGGGAGGTGAGTGGTACCTGGTGCGCTCGCGCACACCAACGACGACGACGACGACGACGACGACGACGACGACGACGACGACGTGGAGGCTCTGATAGCAAAGTCCGCCGCTGGAGAACGGAACGGGTGCTGCTGGCTACGAGTATTGTGTCTCGTGTAGGTTCTTGCGTTGGTAGTCGGTAGCCTAGCCTGGTGCTGGTAGCAACGACACCGAGCTGCTTGTGTCTAGCGGTGGTAACGGCGGTGGTAGTGGTGGTGGTGGTGGTGGTGGAAGTGGTGGTGGTGGTGGTGGTGGCGGTGGTGGTGGTGGAGCTGCCGATGGTGGTAGTGGGAGCCGGTAGTGGTGGTGCTCTGGCGGTGGTGGGTCGAAATAGTGGGGGAAGGATGTTGGAGGGTTGCTGAAGTTTCCCTAACGCTCGATGGCGTACCAGTGCGGATCGTGATTCTGTGGGACGTGCAGCGTCGCAGCGCTCAGCTGTCTTGGCCTCTCTGTCGTCCGTCCGACGCGACCGATCGACGGGCACACGCACGACGCGCAACGCGCGACGGCGAGTGCTTCAAGGGACGTCGTCGTGCGCGTCTGTGTCGTCGATTTCAAAGTCATCGGTTCGAGCATGCACGCGCCATGTCATCAAACCGTTGGTTGAAAGTCGCGATCGGTGATCGTAACGATCGCGGCGACGACGCGTGATCGTCGTCGGACGAGGTCGGCGTGTCGCGTGAAATTAACGTCGCGCTACTCGGTAGCGTGTAGCATCTCCCGCGCCCGGCAGTCTCGTTGTTGGCCGCGTGTGTTTCGCGTTTTCTTCGACGCGTTTTGTCTATGCCGTTCCTTTCCCCCGCGTCACGGCGTGTTCGCGCCTGAAACTGGACTGGGGACTGGAAGGTACGATAACCGACACGGAGAGTGTACATACGCACACACTCGGGAAAGAATTTTTCCAGAGGAGACACCGGACGGAAGGCACGTTTGCGTTTCGTTCCGTGAGAAAATTGTTCACGCGCTCCGATGGAAAATTCTACTTCCCTTTTGAATATGTTTTCTATGTCCGCGGTAGAGGGAAAAGGAGCGAGAGAAAGAGAGAGAAGAGTATGGGACAGAGAGGAGGACGAAGAAAATTGCACGATGACAACCGGAGCGAACCCCTTTTCATTTCCCTCTATTTTTTGCTCTTTTTTTTTTTACTTTTTCCGTGCTTTTCTCTCTTCCCCCTCCGTTTTTTGATACGTCCCATTGGAAAGTACTGCTCATTTTCTCCGGTGTAATTTTCTGCCTGCTAAAAGTGTGGACGCCTGGCTTCGCATTGTTCGGCCTTTCACCCGCTAAATTAATCGTTCGAACTCGTTCCCCTGCCCGGCTCGTCCGCGAACTTTCGTAGCTCGGCTGCGAAATTCCACGATCGGCGAATCGGCTGCCAATCGGTTTCGACCGATTCTCACTTAACTTCGTGACAAACGTCACTCCCCTCCCTCCCCTGTTCTATATACGCCAATACGACAATTCAATCTTGCCACTTACCGCGAATTCGTGCCGATCCGGCTGATCGATCAATTTTCGCCATTTAGATCTCTGGGTCTCGCAAATCGAACGTTATTTGTTTCTTTCGAACGACGATAAAATACCAATCGCGTTGGCAAATGCGCGTTCGCGATCATCTCATTCGCGTATCAGGACTTATTTCGATCCGGAAGGAACGATCGGCGATGCAAAAAAAAAGGCGATGGAAATTGCGCACGTTGCTAGTGTTATTCGGAGCTGAAAATTGAACGGCGCGAGCGGTCTCCCGGTCGCTGCTCTCTCGGGAGAAATGTAAACGACATACTCTCACACACGCGCGCGCGCGCGCGCGCACACACACACCAAGGTTCCCGAACCTTGTAAAAAATGTATCTTCGCTCGGACGAATCGAATGGCCACTGGAGAACGATCGAGAATACCGGAATCGAGGAACGATGTAACGATCGCCGGGACGATTCGCTCTTGTAACCGTGTTGCCACTGTTGCGACGAACGAAGCGCTTCCGATTAAAACGTAATTTCCGCGCGCTCGTAAAGATTTTAAAACGGTCGCCTCCCGAGGAAAAGAAAGTTATTAAATCGTGCGCGCGCGATCGTACATCGCTGTCGATAACATCCCCCCCTCCGCCCTATCGTCCCTCTTGTCTCTTTATCAATTTTCATCGCGACTCGGCTCGGACGTTATCTTCATCGAGCCGGCGCTTCCTACGCGAAAAGTCGCGAGGCCAACGACGTTTCCGTGACGAAACTGGATATCTGATGGAGAAGAAGGACAGAAGCTTGAACGGTCGCGATGGCCGTCCATGCGATGCGTGCCGCTGATTCGTGACCTTGGCCACTCGGGAGGCAAACGATCGCGAGTCTAGATATCGGCGGTTGGCAGGACACGGGACGGGTAAAATTGTCGATCGGCCGGTCGGTCGGTAGAACTGACCAGTGGTAGAACTGGATCAGCGTGGCGCGGGATCGTTTTATCCGGATCTAGACTCTCCGTCGAACTCGCGGCTGACTCTCTCGATCGTCGAGTCAGGTGAGCGTCGAGAGGATCGTAAAGAGGCCGACCGAGGTGGACTCATTGTCAGTGGTATTTCCAATTGGCCCGTTGCGATCTCTTGCGAGAGGAAACCGGTTCGACGACCGGCTCGACTGACTTCGATCTTCTCTCTCTCTCTCTCTCTCTCTCTCTCTCTCTGTCTTTGTCTTTTTCCCTCTCCTTGGTCGCGTTGCTCGTTCGCCTCCCGATTCCAGCCGCGAGTTACCTGTTGTCCCTTCCTCCTCACTGCCTCGCGGTTCTCGGTCCTCTCTCTGTCCGCTCTCCCCGTCCTACCGACCCGGCGAACGTTCCACCTTCCACCTTCTTCGCGCCGGCTACTAGTCTCTTTCTACGTTGCATTTCAGTGTTTACGCGGCGGACGTACTGTGACTGCGATCGAAGGACCCTGCACGTGCAACGACGATCTGCCACGGTGCTACATCGAGGAAGAAACTTCGGGGCCGCTTCGTCTTCCTCGAACCTTCGAGACGACGGTCCGTTGCGACACAAGCTGCGTGGGATTCTTCCACCGTGAGGGGAAAAATCAAAGAAATATTCTCGGCGGTGAATCAGCCAGGGAAGAGGCTGTCTCTAGGAAGAGGTATATATATACGGGATTTCTCGGAGCAGGAAAATTTTGATTATGTTCCACCTTTGAGGCGGAACGAAAAGTCGAGCCACGAAAAAGCACTTGCTCCGTGGGAGAGGGAGGGGCGGGGAGGAAAGAAAGTTCTTGCCTCCGGTCGACGTGCAAACTTTTCCCCGGCAACGTGAGTAGACACGTAACGTGTACCAACCCGAAGGAGAGGAGATCCTTTTTCGGTATATTCGAAAGAGGGATGGCGTGAAACCTCGGCGAACAGCCGACCGAACAGCGTTCTTCGTTCCCTTCGTCTTCTCTCGGACCATTTGCGAGATTCGCTCGGACCCTGGCTCGATTCACACTGCCGGGAGAAAGGATACGAGCAGCAACGATGGATGTTCCGTTCGACGTTGGACGCGAGGATACTTTGCCCAGACGATGTAGAGATATCTAAATGCTTTCGCGACTCTTTCGTCCTTCGATACTCTTCTTGGGACGTTAAACCGTACCGTTGATCGTTCGACTTACGTATATACGATACATTCGAGATTCGACAGTTGGTTGGTTGTACCCGATAAATGTGTGTCACTCCGGTAAAAGTGTTGGAGTTTTCGTGAGTTTTCGCGAAGCGATCCTGCGTCGATTCGTTCATCGTAGACTGTCGGGGGAAAAAACTCACCGGGGAATCTCGGAATCTCGGTGCTGTTACCTCGCCCGTGCGTTTTTTCGTGGGAACGCCACGGGATTTCGACGGGCAGGGCGAAAGAAGAATCTCCCCCCTGCGAGAAGGTTCGTTTCCGTGGATTGGTGGCTCCCAGCTCTGTAGCAAGAAAGCGCTTAAAAGCTTGATTAATTGCGCTCGGAGGCAGCTCGGTGACCGGTGCACGCCAACCATGCATCGGCCGGGTTGCGCCGCTCGCTCGAGAAATAGCGGGGAGAACGTCGTTTCCTGCGAGAGAGCCGATCCTCCGCTACGCCACCCTGCCCAACCGATAAGATATCGAGGACGTTGGCACTGCTAGAGAAGACGCTGGAGGAGGCGGAGGAGGAGGAGGAGGAAGAAGAAGAAGAAGAAGAAGAAGAAGAAGAAGAAGAAGAAGAAGAAGAGGAAGAGGAGGAGGGAAACGATTATCCGAGAGAAACGAAACCGCGAACACGGGTAGTGACTGAACACGGGAGCCATAACAACAAGGGCTGACAGAGAGAAAAACAGAGAGGGTAGTGTGCTTGGGGATGGGAGGGCGGGAGGGTGGGTGGGAAAAGTCGAGTCGACACGGAGTGTACACGGTTAGTATTTGACCGGTCGCGATTCGGACAACGTGCACAACGGCGGTGGTATGTGCGCAGCTATGCAACAGTACGCGACGTACGGAGAGTGTGTATCGCTATCGGGTGCGTGTCGTTAGAGAGGGTAAAACTCGATCTTTCTCGGATAGTCGGTGCTCCGGTGGCTCCAGCCACGGAAACACGTATTCCGCCGAGGATTGCGTGCTTTCGCTGTTTCGTGTTTGATAGTCGTTGTCGTCGTCGTCGTTATACGTTAAGTATAACGAAATTCTCCGTATACCACGGCGGGATCGTGCCGGTTCAAGCCATCGGCGATCGCCTCTGCTACGCGGTAGTTTCGTCCGCGCGTGATGATCCGATCTCGAGATCGTGATCCCGCGAGTGTACAACAGGTGCGATCACGATCGTGAACAAACGTCGCGATTTCCTCGATGATTGCCTCGATCGTTCCGCTCGTTCTCCGTGAAGAGAAGAAGGGAATAGACGAGACGAAACAAACGAGGTGGAGATCGAGTTGTGCTTTCGGCTCGTGGTGGAGAAGAACCGACCCGAGAGAATTCGTGGAAAACCCGGTGTATCCGGTTCATCAACGTTGATCGAATTAGATTGAGGTCAACGACGGGCTGCCCGCAACAGGCCGGACGAAAGTCGCCAACACCATGGATTGGTGGCTGCGCGGGCGGATTATCTACACCTACTCGTTATGGGTCGTCTTCAAGGCAGCAGCTGTGGGCGGTATTTTCGGTGAGTGTTTCATCATCAGTTTCGTTCGTTTTCACATGGGGTTTTTCCCTCCCTTTGGCGTGACCCTTTGACGTTTCTTTTGTTCACTGCCCCCGGGACAGGGATTTGCAGCACGTGCTAATCCGGATGGCAGAGATGCGCTCCGTCTCTCTGACTCGCGATTACGTTTGAAATACCTTATCCTTGGTCGAGTCGTTGGCGGAGCACGACGTTGCCGTTGACCATGGAACAGCGAGGTGGTGAGTGAACCCGCTCGCTCTTTTCTACTCCATTTCCACGGAGGTATTGCGGTGTTCGCGTTACACAGAAACCAGAGACGCCTTTGTGACACAGTTACCCGCGAGAGATCGTTCGCTCGCCGAGCTTTTTAATTACTTTTTGCAAATTACACTTTCCCTTCTTGCGCAAGCGAGAAACTAATTTCAGCCTGCCCGAATTCCCGTTTCGAATACGGCCAGCGAATTCCGCGTTTTTCGAAAAATTCCACGCGCGTTTTCGTCGACGTAATTAACCGTTTGGTTTTCCCCCCGGCGTTCCCCTTCGCGCGTTTCCACACCCCTCTCTTTTTTTTATACGTGGAGGAAATCTTCGAAAGACACCCGGTCATCCTGAGGGATATGACCGGGTACAGTCGGATTCTTACCGACTAAAACCTCCACGATGGCCTACCTCATGTCCTAACTGCATTTCCGGGGCAGAGGTATTCACCGGAAATGCAGGACAGTTCTCCAAAGTGGGCTCGCGCGTTTCCCCCCTTCCCTCGACTGGGGGAGGGCCAAACACAACGACATTCACCGAGTATAAAACCGCTTTAACGACTAGCTACTCTTGAAACTAACATTATTGTATTACAACAATAATAACGGCTTGGGTGTATTGTTACGTTCGATCCGGTAAACTTGAGCCAGCTTGTCGCGAAGTTTTCCCGATAATTGGAACGCCGCGGCGTTCGGCGAGGGAGATTTTCTTTTTTCGCGGTAGCTCGCGCGGTAGAAGGTGGGGAGGAGCGAGCCTGTTTGAAAAGGCGGCCGAGAAGAGGTATAAACACAGCTGGTGCGGAGGGGAGGACGTTGTTGCATGAAACGCGACTGGAAATTACTTTAGCCTTTTCATTGGCGTGTGCACAAAAGAGTGGCGACCGCCAGTCAATGACGGCCATAGTTAAGTCGAACACGTGGTATTTTTTATGTATTACCTCCGGCGCGTTCTTCGCGGCACAAAAGAGTCTCGCAACGTCGTGTCGCGCGTGTAACGTTGAAGGTAAATAGAAGCTACCTTTTTGCGTGAAAACGCGTCCGCGTCCGTGCGTTTGGTTTAGTTTCGTCGCACGATTTTTTCCCCTTTCCTGTCGTGGGTTAGGTAGACCGTCACTGTGCGAAAGAAGACTTCTCCAATTGTTGTCCGATCCTTCTGTCGGAGCCTCGAGATCGTCTCATCCTCGCGTACACGATTTTCGAATGATTGATCGCTCGAGCGAACCTTCGATTCGCGCTGTAGCTACCTTTGGTTTGGTTCTAACTGTGCTCGTACGATGAACGATCCGTTTTGCGAATATAGGCAGCCCGGGTAACAAAGGGTAACCGTAACCTCGTCAGCGGCAATGCCTCGCATCTGATAAAGCTAACTGTAACGTTCGTAAAACGCCCGAGGAGCCCGGGGGCGCCCGGAAGCTTCCAGCGGCAGTTTTAAACAAATTTTTGTTCGAAAGTACGTGGCAACGTGTGTACTATCGTATATGATCGCGGATAAAACGGTTTCGCAGCGGGATTAGAATTTTCCCTCGGGCAAAAGAACATTCCTCTCCGAACGAAGGAGGAATTAAACGAACGATAATGAAGTTTATCGTGGCATGTCCGCGACGAAACTATCGAAATTGCGTATATCGAAGCTACACCCTCGTCGCGATCCAGCATCGTGATAATCTATTATCTCTAGCCTAGAGTGGCGCGCGAGTTTCCCTCCATATCGGAGCCTTTACAGTCGCTAACTGCCGCTTAACTTTTCGCGACAGCCATCAGCGTTCGCCTGATCGACCATATTTGTCAATCGGTAGGCGTTCGTTGCGCGGATAGAAGATCATATTACCGCCGAGTTAATCGCCAGCTTACCGCTCGAAATTAATTAGCAACCGCGGTGAACCGCGTTTCCTGTGCTTCTAAATGCCTGTTGCCCGTTTCGGCAGACGATGCACCGCAGCGCCGACCATCTCCTCGCCGATCGTCTACCACATCGTGCGCCTGTTTCTATTTAAAACAAAAAGTGAACAGAAAGGGAAGTTGTACCACGAACGATGCACCTTTTTAGAATTCGCTAAGTGCTTGGATCGAAAGGAAAAAAAGAAAAAGAAAAGTTCTCGCAAACAATGTAGCTTTCTCGTTTTTTAGAATTCTCTGTGTTTCGATTTAAAAAAAAAAAAAAAAAAGGAAAGTTCTCACAGACAATATAATTTTCCACAATAAGTATCGTTTTCGATTTTAGTCCATCTTCCAAAATGAAACTTGTCCGTCGTATTCAAGTCTCTACCAATTTCACGTTTCAAGAGCGTCGAAAACAGAGAAGATGGGAGAAGTCATGTTAATGTACGAATTAACTCTTAAATTATGCAAACGCTGTAATAAATTGAAGGAGTATGCATCGACGACGACGACGGCGGAGACGTCGTCGTCAACTGGATTTCCAGCTAACGAGCCCGCGAACGAGAAGATTGAAAGTATGTTTCGATTAAAATACAATTAAGCCGGGATTCATAGGCCGGGAAATGAAATTAACATAAATTAGCATCAGCGGCGTGCGAACGCCGTACGCGCGTATTAAAATTTTATTTAAGTGAGGCACGCGGAAGTAATGTATATAGAATCTGTAATTATTAACGCAAGCGTAACCTTCTCCTCTCCGTTGAATCGCTCGTTCTTTGTCCCCTTACGAGCAAACGCGTCCCCGTTGGATTTCACGTTGGAAACTTTTCCCGCGAACTTTTCATTCACGACGGCAGATTTCAGATCTTGAAATGCGGAACGAAGCGTTTGCCCTCTTCTCATTGAACGTTTCAATATCGAAAGTTGTAACTTCGAACGATCGTCACTTTCCTTTTCCATTTATCCCTTAGTGTTTTTTTTTTTTTTTTATCCTTAAGTAACGTCGTTTTTTGCTACTGTACAAAATTTTGTTTTATCTGAGAGTTAACACAGTTTCAATTTAATAATACAATTTAACAACAAGCACACTGAATGTCAATATATTAAACTAGATTATAGGTTGCGTTATAATAAGTTAAATTATTGTCGCCAGATGGCAATGTTTATTAAATTTGAAAGAAACATTATTTATGGATGGCCCATAACAGTGAAACGGTTAATCTCCCCTTTAGTCGCGGTTTCCCCCGCGTATTTTCATGAATAAAGAATTTTCAATCCGTGCGACTGCAATTGGGAATTACGCGTCAGAGCCCTGAAAGATGATGGTATTTTTAAAAAATAATCAATGTATGAATAGCGAAGGGGAAAGTGAATCTCCCGGAAACGCGTTCGATTATTAAAATGCAGTAAATTTTTGCTGCGTGCGCGGATCGAGCGATCGACTATCGGGGACCGATAGATCGCTGCGATACTCGCAAATCCACGAAATCATTATTGCATTACCGCGACATCGTGCATCGGCTGCATAATCGAGCTACTGAACGCGAACATGGAACAGTCATGGAACGGTTCCACGTTCACGTTCGACTCGTTCGTGTCTCGCGTGTCATCCGTTCATCCGTGAATTTCCAAGTAGAACGCTGCGAGAGGACGCGCCGACAAGGCCGTTTTTTCCCCCTCGTTTTCTCGACGGAATAAAAAAGGAAGAAAGGAAGAAAGCATCGATGCTTCCTGCTTGGCAATTTGTTTCTTTTTTCTTTTTTTAAACCGAACTGCAGGTTTGTCTGCACTATGGTGTCTCTGATAGAGAAAGAAACGCGTGCGTCGGTACGCAGCAGCCTTCTGAAAAACACCGCGTCACATCGCGTCGCCATCGATCATCGATATCGGATAAAATGTTTTCGATATCTCATCGCGTCGTGCTCGAGACACTATTTTCACCTGTAACAAAGAGAGAAAGAGAGAAGATGGTATCGCGAACCGTAAATACGTCTCCGCCGCCGTAGGAAATCGCAGTAGGCCGGTATGGATGGAAAACGTGCTCGAGGGAGAACGGACAGGCAGCGCGGTTAAATCCGACAATCGATGCGAGCGTCGTTCGAGGAGACGCGCGTCTCGTCGCTCCGTTTTGTTCACTCGGCTTATATTCGTCGACGTGGAGAAGGGAACCCAGTCGGCTCCAACTGTACGGTAGACGCGTTACTTTCGAAATCGAACGGAGCTTCGACGGAGATACGCGTGCCTAAGTACACTGTGCATATAGTCCGCATGTGTAGTAGATTTTTCAATTTGTTGCTCGCGCGAAAGTTGATGCTCCTTAAGAGGGTATTCTATATAATCCGGCATGTGAAAATCGACTTTTTGGGGATTTTTTTTTCCTGAGGAAACCATGATACGTTTTGGTATGCAATTTTCGCACACAGATTTATTCATACTTGAAGAATGTTTACAATTTTTTTTTTTTAACGAAATTAATGAAAGTTGTTGAAATTATATAGCCTTAGGTAAAGCAAACGGGTTCGAATGGCTGACATGATTCCGGTCCATCTGGTTCCAAAAAAAGCATCTCAATTAATATAAATATGTCTATAGCGTGAGCCGCTGAAACAGCGAAATTTCGAAAATTAAAAAAATGGCAGCATTTTAAAGTTTAAATATCGATTTTCCTTGTGCTGTGTTTCCGTCCTTTGGGTGGTAAACTAAAAATAGGAAAAAACATCAGATTTTGAAATACGTGGTTCATGCGATAAAAGTACATCCGGTAAACATCTCTTCCAAATTTCAAGTCAATCGGTCAACTGAAACTTGAGATATTCCGTCAGCCAGTTTAAAAAAATATGGATTTGAGAAAAACACACATGAAGTTTTTGTTACCCGTTGTACAAAAATATTCATATTTACAATCAATCGAACAGTACGAAAAATAAAATATTATAAAATAATAATTACATAAATAATAATATGAATAATAATATTATAAAATATAATATTTTTTGAGAAAGACACATTTGAAGTTTTTGTTACCCGTTGTACAAAAATATTCATATTTACGTTACGAGCTGTACACCGTTTCCTATAAACATTTATAACTTTGCCAATTTTACGAATTCAAACAAACCTTTTACATAGACATTTCCGAAAGCATACACTTTGAGAAAATGTAAAAAAAGAAATTGATTTTTTTAAGCCGAATTACCAGAGTACCTTGCCTTTCGAGTCTCTTCTCAGTTTTCAGTAAACAGTTATTACATCGAATGCAAAGCAAATAATTTGTATTTATTAATCCTCAGTTCGAAAAATTCAAATTCATATTCCATCAGACTGTAATTTGCTCTTTCTTTTGAATCGAAATCATAATTCCTCAGCCTTATGCAAGTCCTTTTTTAATCACGTGATTTTCGATCGAATTGACTCGTTGGACAAAGGTCGGTCCCATAAAGTCATTTTCGCAATTATTGGTCCCGAATGTAGGCTAAAGGAACGCGTCCCCTACAAGCAGAATTCCTATCGCGACTAGTAGTCTTCAGCAGGGTAAAATTCCGACCTGTCTCGCGAGCAGTCTGTGATTCATCGTGGATCAACGAGTAACTCATAGATCTCGATATCGCTCGTAACGCTCGGGTCGTATTAGCCCGGTCTATCGGATAGGGACATTAAGCGTTATCGATTGCGTCATCGAGCTAGATATAGAAGGAGGATAGAGTGATGCGCGAGAGGGTGTAGCCGTGTCTTACGTGGGACGCGCTTGCGAATCAATATTCGCGAAACTATCGGAGTTAGTTGGCGGAAGTTGACGGCGGCTCTCCTCGTCAATTCGGAGGGAATGAAAATTGTCTTTGGGAATATTTTATTAGTTCGATTAGCGGCCGCCTCTATCGCGGGGATGGAATCCAGTAACGAATAAATCGTCGGTCCATTCGAGTGAACGTTTGCTACGAGCAACCGAGTCGGGAGAACTTTACCGCAGCTTCGAGAACGGCGAGACTTGGCACGAGATCGGAGGGACATTAAGCCTTATTGGCAACACGCTTTATTCCTCTTCTGCTCTTCTCCCGGGCAAAGTGTTTTAAACAAGCGGGCCGAACTTGAATACGAAATGCTCGTTTATCGCTGTTATTACAACTATGAACGATTTTGGAGAAGCAGGAACCAGAGATCGAGCAGATTCGTATTCCTGTTCGTACCCCTGTTCCTCGCACAATGACTCCTGTTCCTCGAGGACGCAAACTCCTTTGTCCTTGATGCGCTTGTGACGCGACAATGAAATGCTGCCCGATCGTTCCTTCACCCCGACGAAGATTTTATCCGGTGTAACCAGTTTCCGACCCGTCAAGCGCGTTTCACCTTGGTTTTCCGCCGCGAGTACCGTCGAGTGACGTGCTTCGTTAATGAAATAACTAGCATCACCGTGTTTAATAACCCCGTGATGGTTGGCGCGCGTTAATCATCGTGTCGTTCCTAACTAACCGACGCGACGTCTCGGCGCGCAACTTGGCGATTCGTGTTCGAAGCGCCGCTGAAAAGAAGTTCAAAGGTAAACGCGGTAAGCGTTAAAACACGGCGATACGTCTTTATCCTGGGAATCATCGAAGCGAATCAGGTATGCATTTAACGACACGAACCCGGCACGGAATACACGTGCATGCACGTACCTACGTATATATATATATATATAAACGTCAGATGGCGGAAGTTACCGGCGGAACGATCGCGTGTTAATTATAAGTAAAGGTCCTGCCTTTCGACCGGTGTGGAATGTACCTCGGTCGAAAGAGACCGGGTCTCGTTAACACGTTGCTCTAAAGTCGTCTCAATTATCCGTCACCCACTTCTTTCCCGCGAACGTTTCGTGGATCTTTCGTCTCGTGACTGGGGGATTTAATACCACTCGCTCACGGCATTAAATTTAAAGCACGCGTCGCCGTACGTGCATCACCGAAGAGGAACATGGGATACAGATCCAGGAGGGGTGAAAAGCTCACTCCGAGTCACGTACGTTACACACGGGCACACACGCATATACACACGCGCGAAATTTTCGCGTTAACAAATCTGGTTCAAGTGGCTTGACTTTAATGACACACCGGATACCGATCAATTGCCGATCCCTGGTGAACCGTCGAAACGTATCCTACTTTATCCACGGCCCGAGTCGCGAAAACACGTATGTATAACGTGTCACCTGAAAAATGGCACGCCGTGGCACAGGTGGACACTCTGACCCACTTGCAACAGTTTCACCCTTTCTCGTCTAACGTTCTCCCTCGACCCCCTCCGTCGCGCGTTTGCCGCGCAACACATATACGTCTCTGCCACTATTATTAACACTCGCACCCGACAGAACGGCCGGTTTAATGAACACTTACCAGCGAATATCCCGCTGAATGTAACCTCCTCGCGATTCGGTACGTACGAATAGGGTAAATGAACCGTACCGGGAAGAAAGGTCGCATTCCGGAGAGAGAGCGGTACGTACGCGCCCCCTGAATTAGACCTAAGGTATGCGCGTATAAACGCGCGTGCAGACGTGTGCCTACTCTCTGCATGTGTGTGTGTGTGAGCGTTCATGTTCGTAAGAGAGCTGTGTACAGGATGAGTGCCCGCATCTGACTCACTGCGCGTGTGTGCCGGTGTAGAATCGAGTTGGGCTCGCGGTTGCATGTGTTCGTTCGTGCGCTTAATGATGCCGAGTTCATGCATACGCTCGTGTGTGTGCGCGAGTGCTCGCGTCTGCGAATGTAGGCAACCACAAGAATTCGACTACGAAAAACTTGGTGATGGCTGGATTTGGGAAGGCGTAACGTGATCTTGTTATTAACGGGTTTTTGCTACCTCCTCCCAATTACTCAGACCTTACTTATTCTACGTTATTCTTGATTTATCAACTTTATCTCGCGAAGGTCTCTCTCGTGTCAGGTCATCTCGTAATTTCACCTTCCATTTGTGGTAAAATGTGAAATATGTAATCGTCTCGTTCTATAAACCTCTTCTCATCTTTTTTTTAATAAAGACACAATGCCGTCGCTGTAAAATTTCTTTGAAAGAGGAATTTTCCGTTAAATTATTTCTCGTGGTCTTCTTTTATTTTTTAGTGTCTTTTTTTTTTATACCGATATTGTCATACTTTTTGCAAGCAAAAATTCTCCCGAAAAATCACGTTTTCCCAATTAGTGAGTGTCAGTTTATTCAGTTGGACGTAGGACGTATTTGTCTGAATTTATCGTTTGATTATCCGGAAGCCACTCGGAAAACCAAATTCCTTGATAATCGCACCAAAGAGAAAGCAAAACTTTGTAAGGGGTCTGGTTTAACACACCGTTGAACTTGTTCTTCTCTCTTTGTCCAAGTTCGTTTTCTTTGGGGATTGTAGGAAAGTCATTTTTTATCTCCGGTTATCAAACGTTTCAGCAGTGGTTCTTTGGCATTGTACGATTTCGTTCGTTGGTGTGTGACGCCCATACTTTCAATTTCGATATCAATCCCATTTCGTCTAAATGTGTCTGCGCACAGTTGATGGCGGAATATTTAAAACTTCTGTTTCTTTTTATCGGCAACAGTCGATGTTGGAGGGGTGAAAACTACCCTCAAAGTTGGCGGTACGATTTTGTCAAATATCTCAGAAATTATTGAAGATATCGTTTTTTGTGCAAATTGACGAAATTACTGTTTCCTAATGGTGTATAGCATTTTGCAGAAAAACTTTTTGTTTAAACAATACATTTGAAAACCTATATTTTTTTAAATAAAAGTTTTTATAAATGAATGTTAATAAAGTTTCTTGTTTATGGAAACTACATATTCACACAGAAATTACGGATAAAATGGAATATTGATTTTTGCATTAAAAGAATTTATTATTTTCGAATTCTTCTGACGGACGTCCAGAACGAACCTAATATCAAGATCGTTTGTTTACTCGTGTATTCGATGTATTTCAAGCTCTTCGAATCGACGACACCAGAGAATCAAAGATGAGATTCCTGGTAGTAGATATCATCCGGGCCAGGTAAGCAACCCGGTTTCCAAACGATGTCACCTGAAACGAGCAACGCAGGTGTAATTACTCGATGCTCGCGTACGTAATATCCTCTCCTCGTGTGTGTACACATACCAACCGGCATTCGATTTCTGCGAGTGTCTAATGCTCAAGTAAAGTACTTGGTAGTTACAGAGCTCGTCTGAGACATAGGGGGTTCAGACCCATGAATATTCCACGTCACCAGTCGTGTTCGAGCAGCGTGCGAGCAAAATCGTCGATAGGCTTTTCTGCAACAGCGAGAGTTCCGCGGGACGGAGCTGGTTTGTTCTCAGACCGAATATGATTCAACCGGTCATTATTATTCTAATTAAAACCTCAGCCGGGCGGGTCTCGCTAGCTGAAAGTTGGACAGTCGTGGAAATAATCTCGAAACAGTGAACATTGCCGGACGAGATTTCGTGACGTTCGTTCGTATTTAAACGAGCTCGCTGTCGCGAAAGACAAATTACGAGGCGGCCGTGATTTTTTTCAGCAGACGGCTGACGGAAGGGGGGCTGTTGCGACAATTGGCTGATACATTGCTCGGTAGGTTGCGTCTCTTGTTAAAAAAAAAGAAAATGTCAATCAGCTGGTGAGCGATCGTTTTGCAAAAATCGAGTTGTAAATTACGGCTCGTCGCCGTGAAAGAAAATTCCTCGTTTGGCTCGTTAGGCTCGGGGGCCAAGTGACGGTCTAAAAGTATTGTAGAAAGAAGTCGAGAGAAACGAAGATCGATCAGTCCACTCGCGGCGAGTACGTACGTATCGAACTTGTCGAGAGTCCACGAATCCGGCGCATTCTTAAAAGTTTCAACGTTGCGGAGCCCGAGACGATTACTCTCGAGACGTCGCTCGTTAAACATTTGTCGGGCGTAATGGAGCGTCGCTTCCACGACGGGGGGAACTTGGTCCAAAAATATATCAGAGAGTCATAACTCAGGCTCGATCACGGAGAAAGAATCCGGGGGTGCAAGTTGTTCGGCAGCTGGTCCCGCGTTTCCGCGAAGAAGAGGGTATCTTGGAACGCGGATATGTCGATCCTGCGGATCAATCTTGGAATCTTGGAGCAGAGAAGAAGCACGGAGAAAGCAGGCCGAAGAAGAGACGAGAAGAAAGAAAGAGAAAAGAAGAGGGCAGGTTTCTGGGCCGGATGCCGGTGCGTCTGTCGCAGACATCGGCGAATAGGAAAGAGTGAGAGTGAGTTAGTCATCGAGCATCGTCGAAATTGAATTTCTCGAGGGCGATTATATGCGGTCTTAGTATGTAGGGTAAAATGCGAGAGAAGGAAAGAGAAGGGGTGAAAGGCAGAGATCGATCGACGAAAGGTTGGCAACGAGAAGTGGAAAACTCGCGGAAGAGCAAGACGGAGGAGGATCGAGCACAGTGCGGCGCAAACGTAATTGCGGTGGCACGCGAAACGGTAAAAGTTTGGAAATCGAAAATTTCCGCAGGCCGTGAAAAATGGAGAAACTGGAGACTTTGCCGGGCTCCGCGAGCACCGCGAGAACACGCGAATGCAGGAAATGAGTTTGCAATGGGCGAAATATGTCGTGGTTGGCGCGACAATGAAGTATCGATTTGTGGTCGTATCGTATCGACGTGGGTATATCGATCGGTGCAGTGCCGGTAAGCTTGGCTTTTTGTTATAGGGCCAGATATGCACGGACCAGTTCGGCTGGTTTCGCCAGGTTTCACGTGCTCGCGAGTATGTCGGCACGTTTACGCGAACGCGTGTACCGGCTGCTGGCGCACCTTTTGAGAGGAGGCTGCTCCACGGTCCCATTTACACGCGTGGAATCGGCGCAACGCGTAGCATCCGCACCGGCCATGTTCCCATTGTGATCCCATTGTGATCATTTGATCAATAGACGCCAACTCCGTTCTGCATCGTTTTACAAGGCATCACTGGTATCGACAGTGCGCGATACCGTTCCTGATCTTCCCTGCGATCCGAATCCACTTTTCTGTCTTTTTTCTGTTCCTCCTGTTTTTTCTTTACTCCCCCTCCGGGTAAATGAAATTTCGTCCGCGATAGATCGTTTCGATTATAAATAGGTTTCGACGGAGATCGTTTTTCGAAGAGAGAGAGAGAGAGAGAGAGAGAGACAAAGAGTCAACAGAGTTTCGGAGAAACGTTTGATCGATCATGGCGTTTAAGAACGTTCTCTTTCGCGTTTGCATCCCTTCGAGTCTAGCGCCGAGTGAAACTTTCGCCGCCGCGCAGCCAATTCGCTCGATTGGTAGAATCAATCGCGGATTTCCCGAGGATTTATCGTATTTGTACCCGTCCCAGTGTTCGCGTCGTTCCCGTTACTTTTCCCCGAGCGTGCTTGTGCCAAGAACTTTCTTGGCCAACTTCCCTGCACGATGATTTGCACGGTTTACAAACGCGTGCTAACCAACTTCGATTAATTTACATTGAGTATTCGGCGTTCAGCGAAATTCCCATTAACGCGGCGAAACCGCCCCGAAACGAGATCCCTCAGCTCTACGAGTCGAGCATCGGCGACGAAAAGCACGCTGTCCAGCGTGCAGAAGGAAGGAAGTTAGATTGACAATTAGAAGAAAACAGCGCCGATTCCGATTGTTAATCCGCGCGTTTCTCTATTTACGGTGGCCACGCGAGAATTTAATTTTAATGGACTGGCGGAAGGGGATACAGAGAAGCGGGGCGAACGTCACAATTTTCTCTCGTTAACGACCGACGAAACGACGCTGCCGGTTCTTCTTCGACTTTTTGCGGTTCCCCCGGCAAGTCCACTCTTCGTTAGTTCTGCTCGTTTATTCGTTTAGAAGTTTTCGTCGACGATTTACGCCCGGGGGGAATTTCCATTCAGGCCGGGCAAGGAAGGAGGGTACGGGCACGGGAGGCGAAATTGATGTACATTCCGTTGCTGACAGTCGTTTCTGTAACATTTTATTCGGGGCGGTGAACACGAAACATACAAATCATTTCTGCAGCTCGAAATCGGACCGCGTCCTTTCTGATTTACACGCTCGTTGTTTTCCCTGCCTATCCTCTCTCTCTCTCTCTCTCTCTCTCTCTCTCTCTCTCATACACACACATGCCTTTCTCTCTCTCTCTCTCTTTTTTTTACTTCGTTCATCGTTGCAATGATCATCGATTACCGAAGTTTATTGATACGTCGTTCCAGTTACACGCGGCGCGTTTTTCTCTCTTCCCTGTTCCACCCTGTTCCAATGGACATCTCGGACTGTTCGTTGTTTCTATCGCGCCGGGGCTGCCAGACGCGCGGCAATTTTACAA
This sequence comes from Frieseomelitta varia, assembly GCF_011392965.1. Classification (NCBI taxonomy): domain Eukaryota; kingdom Metazoa; phylum Arthropoda; class Insecta; order Hymenoptera; family Apidae; genus Frieseomelitta; species Frieseomelitta varia. The sequence goes on from NW_025110685.1 coordinate 619,133, forward strand.
CGGCGCGGCGCCGCGTCCAGTCTGTTTTATTTCGTTTCTACCGATACGCGAAGCCTTGTAACTCGTGCAATTATCACCAAGACTGTCGCGGCTAACGCCGTATACACGGGAGCAACACCTTCGGCGAGAAACAACGACGTACAGCGGCCGTGTTATTTACCGCGTGACAGACCGTGTATCATCGCGTTCTAACCTCTCCCATCTACCGTAATCGAACCAGCCGTGGGATTCGTGGTCTCCGTTTCCAAGTGCAAACATCGTCAACCTGTCCCTCAGGCTGTTTTCGCGCGATCGCCTTGTCTCGTGCTCGAGGATTGGCTGGATTTCCGGAGCGGTGCGAATAAAAACATTTCCGATGAATTTGAGGATGGATAAGCGGATAGACTGGACGGCGCCATTAGAGATTGGTGGCGAGGCGAAATACATTTTCGCAATATCTCCGAGTTCGAATGGAGTTCGGGGTCAGAAAAGTTGGCTCAAACCTCGACACAAGTTGCGTTGTCGAGAGACATTTGTCAAAATTTGATCCTTGCCTCTACTGACGATTTTTCATCTTCGCCTATCATTGACTCTCGTCAATCCTTGATCTTCGCGTTTTAGAGATACACCGAGTCGAGATTGCGGGATTGGATCGTTTCTTGATCGATTGAAAAAATTCTACTTTCCTTCTAACGTGAAAACCATACCCGTTTTAAAAATTTTGTACTATAAATTATAGTCTTAACCTACGCGATGCTACTGAGCCCTGATCTAGTAAACATTCAAAGAATATGTTTTAGTAATAACTGAAATATAAATTAAGTTTATTTAAAGAAAACTATATATATATATTGATAAATACGGCAAACATTTAATTTCTAAATATATATTTATTTTTTTTATTTCATAAAAAGATAATATATATATTTAGATCATTTACTTTCGAGATAATTAAAATTATTAAAATTAATTAATTAACCTGATACAAAAGGCACAAAATAAATTTTACTTACTTATTTTTTAAAAATTCATTTTTATTACTTTTAACTATTAATATTATTATTAATTTTTAATTACTACTAAAATATATTTACTGAAGTATAAACTAAATCACGATTCAGAGCGCAAGAATGTTTAATGTTCTTGCGCTAACACGAATCGTTAAAGCTACGCATCGACGAAAGTGCAGTTTTTTTTTTTATGTAACACGCGTGTATCGCACAGACGATGGCGGATTATCGAACACGAGAACGTCGAAGCGTTTCTCCGCTTCCACAGCCGCGATGTCTAATCTTTCATGCAAAGTGCAGCAGCGGCTGCAGTGCGGGAGAGGGCTGGAATGCAAGCCTTTTCGCAATCATAATGCCGTGAAATAGCCCTGCGAGGGACGCACGTCGTGGGGGAGATGCCGTGGCCACGAGCAGCCACAATGGGAACTTTGCCTATCGTAGACGCGGTATCGAAAGGCGAACGCGGGGAGGGAAAAAAAAGAAAGAAAGAACGCCCGAAACGTACGAGTCTCTCTGGAAAATTGCGAGCATCGGCAGAGCCACCGGATTTAAAAGTACCCGGGGGAGGGAGTAGTGTTTGCTATCTGGAACGTGAACGGGCAACAGTGCTTCCGGCCGGTAACGCTGTTTTCATTTTCATGAGTTTCGAGTTCGCGGAATAATTAAATGATTGAAAATCGCGTCGATTCGTTCGTATTTTCGCTTCCGAAACTGGAAAAGCTTGGACTCGGCTACGGGGGGTGAACTTTAACTTGTTTCGAAATGGATAATTGCAGACCTTCCTCGGAGAAGTTTATTTCTTGTCTTCGCTGATTCGGTAAAGTCAAGCGGAAGTTTCCGAAACGGGTAGGGTTCGAATCCCGAATCTTCGGATAAGGAGAAAGGGAGGGGGGAGGAATGAAAAGAAAGTCTCTCTCAAACTTTCGATGGTTCATCATTTTTTATATTTCTCCGTTCCGCTTTTTTTCTCTTTCCGTTCACCGTCACAGCTCATCGATTACGCAATTGTTTCCCCCCTCGGACGATTTTCATAAAATATTTACGTTACAACCGTGTATCACGCGTGCATGACACGCACGACACGCACGACAGGTTGATTCGTTTCGTTTTAATTAATATTTTCGTCAGCGCTTTCGTTGGCGTTCCAGTTCACACACGCGCGCGTGTACAAAAAAAATAAATTAAAAAAAGTAAAAAAAGAAAGAAGAAAGAAATAAAACGTGATCAAAGAATAAATTTTCTTTCTAATCGAACGTTGAGCTTCGCCCCTGCGTCTGCCTTGGATCGTCGTTATTGAGAATCTGTCCGGAATCTGTTATTAGTTATGTCTCACTGGCGAATAATTTCCATACGAGCCGAATCTCTCTCTCTCTCTCTCTGTGTCTCTTTCTCTCTCTATCTCTTCTTTTTGTAAAATGACCGATCGCTTCGATCGAGAGACGAACTAATTACCTCGTTTCCAGTGAGCGAACATCAGAGGCAAAACGAGGCAAAGTAAAGCCGTTTCTTTCCCTTCCGTTTGATTTTTCTCCGCTTATTTCTCGCGAGGCAACACGCTGGCAAGTTGATTCGCTAGGTTTTTCAATTAGATCGGCGGAGGTGGGGGAGTAGAGGAACAACAAAACGGAGAAACATGTTGATCGGCATTATGATTTACACGGTTGGAAAAACAAAGAGCCAAGCTTAAACACTAACGAAGCGTTGCAAATTGATTTGATTACTTCTGCTGGCGCGAGAGATTTTAATCAGCGCCGGCCAATTTTTGTTTTTTTATATATCGAGCCCGGGATATTTGAAGAATCGCAATTAATCGCGATAGGCAACGATTCATTTAGCAGCGCGGTGTACACACGCCGTTCCCAGGTGCCAATTGAAATCGCCTAAAAAGTTTCCCCGTGGAAAATATCCGGGCGGCGCGTCCGCCATTGCGATTGTTGCAAGTTTTATTTAAATTACAAATGCGCGCCCGCCATCCTCCCGTGACTTCTGACTACATATAATTTTTTCATTGCACGCCAACCCCGTGCCGACCGTCTATTTGCCTCGGCGTGACGGGGTGGCGGCGGGAGGGAGCAGGGGGGAGGTATATTCAATATTTTTCAGCGCGATATACCGGCGCGCAGTTACAGTTTATCGAATTGTTATTTCATTCGGCGCGATCGAAAATATTTACCCAATCTCGCAGCGTACAAAGACTCAACGCAATCAAACGCGCCGTACCCGGGCGCTAATTACCAAAGGCGAGCCGTGCTCGATATAATGAATCGTTCGCGCTTCGTTCTCCCTCTCGCGAGGTGTGTTTTTTTTTTTTTTCCGACTCCCGACTTGGAATTTTCACGCGTGGACACGCGCGCCGAGACGAACGAACTCTCCGTCCGTTCCCTGCCATTAGACTAACAATTTCAGCAATTAAAATGTCACGTGACCGACAGTCTGACGCTCTCTCTTTTTTTCTGTTTCGCTGTTTCGTTGAGAACGATAGTTTCTAGGGCTACGACTCTCGTTATCGGAACGCTCGGGCGACGCGGTTGGTGGGAAAGTGCAGGGAAGGAACGCGAAAGGGTGAAAGGCGCGGAACGAACGGACAGATACAGGAAAGAAGGAGGCAGGAGGAAAAAGCGCGAGCGCTAATTGGTTTTCTCGAGGCTGTAACTCGCGCGATCCGCATTCCTCGCCGCGTATTCGAGCCACTTTCAGCTCGCGTGGGAAAAGCCGAGGTGTGTTACAATTTAGAACCGGTTCGAGATCCCATTCAAAGCTCCGCTCGATTTTGTTCTCCATTACTAGAAGACTAGAAACGTTGGCTCGATCGCTCGCTCGTCGACCGTTCGTTTGCGCCGACCGATATCGCGACACAATCGTCAAAAGACGTCGATCCTGTCGTGTAACCCACATAGATGCGTAATCGAATTTCGCGAGATAGGTCGCGCACGTAGCGACACGCCGATGGATCTGTCAGGCGAGAGAGGCACGCGATTTAACGTGACTGGCCACGGTCGAACAACACAACTGTTTTCTTGTTTTCTAGTCGGTCAGCGGTGCTTATCTTTTACGCCTATCGCCGTCTCTTTGCATCGTCGCGACGTATGTACAATGGGACCAGTTGAGAACGGGATTTCCTAAAAGCGTCAGCACTTCCCGACTGAATGAGGCACGAGGCTTCTGTTTGTCATTTCTTTTTTTTCTTTTGTGCGTGCGTGTGTGTGTGTGTGTGTGTGGCATCGACATCGAGGTCTTTAGCGACTAGGCACTTGTACGGTATTCACATTTTGTGGTACAGATTTGGGTCCATTAAGAATTGGTGTATCCTCTTCAGATGAATTTATTAATATTTAACCTCTTGCGCTGGAATGAATGCGCGCGTCGAGAATTTTTCGTCCCAAAATTGAAATATTTTCTCAGTTTTAAGTTATAAACGAAGACCGGTATTACGGATACCGGTAAAATACTTAAGTAATTAGTAGAGAAATTACTTAAAAAAAATTACTGAAAATATGCCTAAGCGTCTGCGATATATTATTGAAATTAAGGGCTACCTAACAAAATATTAATTATCGTTTATGTTAACAATTTTCAAGTTCAAATATTGTAGTTCTTCAAATGTCCGAATATTTTTGCCACGCTACATTTCGACATAGTTCAGTTTATTGTTTGATATTAAGAAAAGTATGTGCAATAAANTAAATAAAATTCATGTTACTACAAACTATAATGAATGTTCTATTATATTATTAAAAAATTAATCCAAATTTACTATTATAAACAATCGAAATCCACAACAATATTTTGAATAGCATGATGTCCGAATATTAATAGGAGTCACTGTACGTAGAAAATGAAAAATGTGTTTTTCGTCAGTAAAGTGGTACCGTACCGGTATATATTTCGGTATTTTTACCGTTGTGGACATCAAATACTGATAAAATACGTATGACCGTCTTATACCTATATTAAAACCGATTTCCCAAATAGCGGTTACATTACGATAATATGAGAGCAAATACCGGTATAATATATAAACCTCACAATATTTCAGTTTTCAGTCTTTGGTTTTAACTATATTTAAGTATCAACCCAGGCAAAACAAATAATAAATTCATTACTTCTTAATAATTTCTATCCAGTGATATCGTGCCGACGAGTTCAGAAAGAAAACGACGAATTATTATATACGGTTTGGTCACTCGTTGCGGTCCGCAATCAGTTGTCAGCGCAAGTGATTAAGTAATTAAGGAAAACTGAATAGGTCCGATTACAAATGCGATGACAAAGAGATATTAAACTCTCCAGATCAGCACGCTATCACGACGAAATACTCTCCATTACGACTCGCTACTCCCAAACCAAAATCTTACCCTCAAAACTTTCGTCTTCGTATACTCATACACACACACAAATACTCTCATATTTTACGTCTTAAAACTTGGACAGCTAAAATAAACAGTACCAAGCCTGACTGCTTCTTCGCTGCGACAATTGCATGGGGCACGCAGCAGCAGGTAACAATTGTCTCGCTCTTAGGCCACGTAGAAATTCCGAGCAATAAGCACGACAGCATTTCGTTAATTTAACGACTCTCTTTCTTCCATAGACAAAGTAGAAGCTACAAAACATGCTTTCCCATCGGTGCAAATGCGTTTAACGCGCGCGTCCGATCCTGCCCGCAGGAAATCGCACGTTCAGGCTGTCCAAAGAGTAAATGGACGCGCGTGCAATGCGAAGAAATCACGAGCGGCGGTAACCGACTCTTAGTGTCAACATTGTCTTGCTCATTAATTACGCGGAGTTTGCGTTCATTGAAATTCCAGGGACATCGACTTCGATCATTAATTACGGTCTTCTCTCTCCACTCTCCTCGAGATACCGGGCGAGAAGCGACCAGGGAGAATTTTTACGAAGCTTTCCGACGATCGTCCAACAGGTTAAAAAGCAGGTGGCAGGTTACGAGGGAAGTTGGCGAAAATTCCATTCTCGCTCGGTGAGTGAATGGCGGGGCCAGCCAGTTCGCGTTCGAAGGTCGTGAAATTTGTTTAAACGCAAGTGTAACATAACATAATGTCGTGACAGAAGGCACGATGGGAGAGAGGGGAGAGGGGTGGGAGATTTTTACGAAACCGTAAAATTCCGGAGCGCGGCGATTTCTCTCAAATTTCGGCGGAATCGGGACGGGGTTTCGGTAGGATCGGCAGCGGCAACGGGTCGAGTAGATTGAGGCTAGCCTGGTAGCAACGGGTGGCGAAAGGTTGGTGGTGGGTGAGTTGCGAAAGGTTATGGCTGGAGGTGCATCGTCGTGCCTGGCAATTGCAAACGCTGGCCCGCTATCACCGCTGCTGTTGCCTCCGCTTCGGTGGGTTCAATAAAAAGTGCAAAAAAAGAGAGAAAGAAAAGAAAAAAGGAAAGAGAGAGACAGAGAGAGAGAGAGAGAGAGAGAGAGAGAGAGGAAAAAAAGAAGCGTTTTGACAGACGTGTTTGCCAAGTTCTCGCGCCGCATATGACTGTAATCCTGACGAATACGAGGTGCACAAAGCCGGCGTGCTCGGCGTTCGACGATTCATCGCGACGAATCTCTTTTTAATCAAACGGTCGTTGTACCCCCGAACAATCGCAACAAAGCCCTCTCGCGCAGACACGGCGCGTCCGTGGCGCGATTTTTGCGTCGCTCAAGAAAAAAACCGCGCATATCGGTCGACCGGGGGATGTTTCGCGAGTCAGGAAACAGCCGATAACACCGAGCCTCTCTTGCTTCTTTTTTTCCTCTTTGCTTCGCTTTTCTCTCTCTCTCTCTCTCTCTCTCTCTCTCTCTCTCTCTCTCATTCTCGTTTTCTCGTTCGGCTGTCTCTGTTTTTCCCACGTGTTTTACCCTGCTTTAATAACGATTCATATCTCACCGTCGGCCGTTCACCGTGGTAATTTGCATGGACGACGAAGGAAATACTTCACGTGGAGAGAAAGAGAGAGAAAGAAGACGGCTTTCCAACCGGGGAAAAGGGGGGAAGAGCCGAGGCAGAAAGAAATCTCGTGCCTAAATTGCATCTCAAGACCGTGGGCATTCGCGGCGCCGGGGGACGCTGGGAGATTTCTGACGGGACGAGTGCTACTTAATGATGCACAAAGCGACCAATGAAAAGGCGAAACCGTCTCTCATTGACGGAACTCGCCGCGAGCCCAACCAAGCCCGAACATCATGTCGATGGGAAAATGTATTTCCTTCTTCCACTTCAATAGCCGTGATTATTTATTAGGGGTCCATTGTGATCTAGAATCGAGCGCGACGCTATCCTGATTTCCCAAATTAGTCGTCACGCGCGCGCTCGATAATCGAATGATCTTTACGAACGTACACCTTTCTGGATCTTTCCCGACGAGAAGCTAAATTTCGAGTAATCGATCGTTTCGCCGACTGCTGTTTTTCCCCTCGGTTTCGGCGATCAAACATCGGCGAGCGTATTTAGAATTCTGTATAATATTTTCCCTTTGGAGTTTCATGACCGAACCAACGACGCGTAATAGCATTTACAACGAAAGACTGCCGGGACGAGATCGATGGGAATGATTAAACGGATACATAAATGCATACGTGTTTATCATAGTCCATTGATTCCTCGATAATTCGATTACACGTGTGATTTGTTTCGCTACAATTCGACTGAGAAAAAAAAGGCCCATCCCGACGGAATAGTTAATTTATGTGGGTACAAAATGCGGCGGTTACCTAGGGCCATTAATCGGTATTATTCATTTCGGCTGATGCACGATCTGCACTATTTACATTGGCCGCGGCGGCGTAGAAATTTAAAAGACCCGAAAAAAAGAGGGAAACGGAGGAAAAACCACTGGGTACACCGTTGGAACATATTGTTTGAAAAAAAAATTACCGTGGACCGCGGGGTTTTCATTTTCTCTCTCTCTCTCTCTCTTTTTCTTTTTTCTTCTTTTTCTTTTTTGGTCTTTCCTTTTTTGCCCGTCGAATGAACAACCAGAGAGAGAGAGAGAGCGAGAGAGAGAGAGAGAGAGACAGACAGAGAGAGAGAGACAGAGAGAAAAGAAAGAAATATGAAACAGGTATTTTTCGAATTTTCGGAGGAAAAGGTTTCGCTTATTTCCCTTCGTCGCGATAGATTTCTTTCACGGGGCCGGAAATAAATCATCGCCGAGAGAAAGAACGCGATAGAAGGAAGTTCATGTGTAATCGAAGCCGCGGGAAATCGCGACGCAAACTGGCTGATGAAACTTCTCGAGTTGGGAGTCCCGGAACATCGGCCGAAATTCAGGTCGAAATTCAAGAGAACCTGAAGTAGTTACGAGGCGTTGCCTCGAACCGTCGCCAGGTACTATTTCTGTCTTCGCAACGCTCGGTAACATAACAAAACTAAGGAATTTTCGTTGCGTCCGGGAGAAGGAGGAGAAGGAGGATGCGCGCGATACCGACTAATAGAAGCTCGCGTGGAAACCTGGCGAGCTTTTAAGGCGAAGTTTGAACGCGATGCTCCTCGGGAATAAGAGATTTCGGTGTAAAGATTCCAGAAATGAATGTGTATATCAGAGCAACTAAGTGGCGTTCCTGCAAATACGTGTGCACGTGTCTACGTTAACAGAGGTGGGTTTTCTTAAAATTGAATGGCTTGTGCTAACGCAAAAGAGAAACAAAGAGAGAGAGAGAGAGAGAGAGAGAGAGAGAGAGAGAAAAGACGGAGAATCGCGTGCAATGCGAGAAATAAGAATTACATCTAAAGGGGAAACGCGTGCGTTTACGGGATGCTTCTGGCGTTGCGGACAGAGTTGAAAATTGTACGTTAATTCGCGTGGAAAATATTTCCGCTCCGTTGAAAGAACGGCCTGCTGGACAGGCAGAGAAAAGATCGGGGATGAAACGATCGATGGCGAGCGCGCATGCGTTGCTCGTCATACGCGCAATCCATAGAACAATTAACGCTTCCGAGTCATCGAAACTCCGGAATTTCGTGATTTCGATCAACGATTGCTTCGAGCGCGGCGCCACGCCTGCACGAAGAATTCCAGCGCGTAATAAACTCGATAATCGCCGTTTTGCTCTTCTGTCCCTCCCCGCGGCAATTAGCGATCTAATTTCGAGGGGAACGCGCCCGCGCTTCGTTGTCCTCCGGCGATCGCTTTTAATCGCCTCGTATACACGACCGTTTCGTTCGGCCAACGTCCATTAGTCACGCTTGCACCTGACGATCCTTCGAGAATAGAGTTCGACAACGGACAAGAGGGACGTCAGCGATGATCGATCTCTGGCTCGTGATCACCCCTGGCTCTGCAGCCTTCGCTGAAGGCGCGCGCCATTCCGGTCACGGCCGGCAGGCTGGAATAAGGCACTCTGCGGACCGTTCTCTCGTCGAAAATTACGCTCGGCTACGGGAATAGAAAAAAAAAGAAGACGAAGGAAAAAAAAAAAAGGAAACGAGTCGACGAACTCGGCGGGGGACTTCGATAAATTTGGCCGGGAACATAATGCACAGTGAATTTCCGGCTGGATGAGCCAGGCCCGGTGAGCCCAACAAAAATTTCACCCCGAATATCTTATTACCCGTGCGAATCGGTTTTTCACCCGTTCCCCCCGTGTCCACGCGCCACGTTTATTTTCTCTTGTTCGTTTGCCGTTTCCTTTCTCTTGTTTGTTGTCCGCTCCGAGTGGCGAATCATCGAATAATTCAACGATGGTGGACCGCTTTATTCAACGAAATATTTGTCGCATTTCAACGAGTTTCACGCTTCTTGCATGCGATAAATGCTAATAAAGTTCCCTGTTGAGTTACATATGGCGCTTGTGTTGCGAATGCATGTCTGGGAAAGACAAAAGCAGTAGACAAAAGAAGGCAGTAGTTTCAGTTATTAGAGAGAACAGCGACGTTTATAGTCAGAGAATTACAATAAAGAACTTATATAATAATTAAAACAGAGTCAAAGTGGTTTCTTCATTGCCAAACGTTTCGTTTCGAGAAAAATTCAGTAACTATCGCGAACCATTGTACATCTCTATGCCCGGTTGAGTGACGGGAATGAAACATAATCTAGGAAGCTAAGAGGAAAAATTCTGTCCACCGCACGTTTCCTTTTCTCCGGAGCGCATGGCCGATGTGCCCTGCGTAATCCCGCGGATCAACCGGCTCCCCTACCGACCGGTCGCTTAACACAGGCCATTAATATTCATACGAATCGGGGAGCATTCGATATCACCGTATCGTTGGACAACCGCGCGGCCAATAATTTAATATCCTCCGTGCAATAACGCGACAGCCAGAGCCTGGCCACGGGGTCGTCGAAGACGCCTGCCTGCGGGAGCAAAGGAGAACGAACGAGTAATGGGACGAGTAACGCGTGGACGAAGCCGCGAGCATTAAGAGATTACTTATGCCCACTTGCACAGCAACTCCGTGCAAACGTCTGTTAGGCGCGTGTGCGTGTGTGTGTGTGTGCTACGTCAGTGTCGCGAGCTCCTTTTGGTCCTTGCAGCTGCTGCAACTATTTGCATTTGCGGATTTGTCTTTCGTCGTTTGTCGACCGATTTTTAACGAGTGGGAGAGAGATTAGATTTCACGCGGCGTTTGAATCAACGAGAGTTACATCTCCTTCTTCTGCTTCTTGGCCTCGAGCAAAGTTTTCCAAAGCGAGGCACCAACCTAGATGTTCGAACAAAAAGGAAATTTTTTCTCTCTCTCTCTCTCTCTCTCTCTCTCTCTCTCGCTATATATATAAACTAAATTGCCCCATTCACCTTCGATCTCGCATTCCCTGTATCGATTTTCCTTACGATTTACGCTCCCTCACGGTATGAATTCGCGCGGAAATTTTCCCGCTCTGCAATTTTATTTCTTATTCTCGCGCGATACTCGGGGGGGTTCAAAGGTGGAATCCGCGTTGTAACGAAGCAACGAAACAGACGCGCACGGCGGCGCAACAAATCAAACAGACGCCAATAAAATGGACGATGCGTTAATAAAAGCACAAAGGGGAGCACCGCGTTGCTCACGTAGAGAAAACGTACTCGTAGGAATGTCTGGAGGGACATTATTGCGTTAAGAAACGCGTCGAAACGCGAAAACTTTCGGTTTGCGTAATTTGTGAGGGGTGACACAGGGTAGAAGGTTATATTGTATTTATTCAGACGGTCTGTGGGCACCCGAAGGATCGACGCTCTCCGGAAATCGGCTATTGATTTTCCATGACGTGCACGCTGTTGGCGATCCACCTTGGTATTTCCGAAACGAGCGATTCTGTCGATACGAGCGATTTGTTGCTGCTTCCGATCAACGCTCGCGAAATTGACTTATAGTGTCTTGAACGGCGTTTCGTCCGCACTGACCTTTACCGATCCTGCGTAATTTTCATCGGCCGTTCGTGCAAAAACGATGACTGGCCATTAACGCTACTCGATGATTTCGAGCAGAGATCGAATCGGTATTACAAGTAGTGGTAAAATATTTTTAATTATCGTAATGGAAGCTAAATGCTTCGAATACCGGTACGATGTTATTAAAGCGACGTTATACCGGTATATTTTGGTATAATACTTATATAGTATCGGCAAATATTATGGAACAAAGATATATAAAATCGTGTTCCAGTGGAATCGGAATGGAGAAGTGCATAGCGTACTAATCAAAAAATAAAATATTGTCAATAGCTAAAAATTGCAAAATCATCGTTAGGCTAACGATAGTAAACAGTGATAGCCACTCATTTAGTGCTGAAGTTAATACTTGCTTACATTTTTTTTTCAACAACTAAATGTAAAATTTAGTTTACAAGTAATTATATTGAGCTTAGTAGCTTGACAATAGGCACGTACATTCTCGCGCGATAGTCAAAATTGGCGACCAATTCGCAACCGAACTTACAATGAATCGATCATTAGTAAGCGGCAAGTTCCATCATGTGAACTGTAGATAAAGTGTTAAGAGAAAGAATTTATTTCATCTTCTAACACCAATCAGTGATCCTTACGGGAAGTACAGATATTCTATGTATATATATATTATTTTTTTTGTGAAGTAAAAAAAAATATATATATATTTAGAAATTAAGTGTTTGTCGTATTTATTAATATCTAGTTCTTTTTTAAATGAATTTAATTTATATTTCAGTTATTACTAAAATATATATTCTTTGAATCTTTACTAGATCAGGGCTCAGAAGCATCACGTAGGTTAAGACTATAATATATATATATATATATAGTAGGTTAAAACTATAATATATATAGTCTTAACCTACTAACTGAATTCTTTACTAAGTATATACTTTGAGTATATATGTATACTCAAAGTTGTGACTGACATTAACACCTCGGAAATCGGTCTATAGTTAGTAAAGAATTCTAGTCGCGTCAGGTTTCTGACACGTTCGCCGCTGTTCGAAGCAAAACACAGGAGAATTGCCTCGGTAGCCGCAAACGGTTAATCTCCAACATTATGCATTCCTTGTTTGAAGGTGATAGCTCGCGCTTCGCGTCACATGGGAGAGAGAGCGGCGAGCTATTGAATATCGATCGAGCCTCGTTTCCACGCCGCGGTGTACAATCTCGCGACGCTAATCGATATCGTATTTCCAATAGCCTGTCGCTTCTCTATCGCCATAATAGATTCCGCCGAATTCCCCGCTGCGATTCGAATCCCTTTTCCCACGGCCCTCGGCGAAGAAGTTACAACGCGTGATGTCTCGCGTCGCAACAATCGTGCGTTCGCACCGATGCGAATCGACGCGTCGCCGTGTTAACCGACGTACGCACAGCCGAGCTGAGCCTCGTCGGGACCGTCGGAAACGGATTTCGTCGAACTAATTCGGATATCCACGCGGATTTACGGCCGTGTTGTTTCCTCTCGTCGACGAAGGTTTAACTGTCTCGTAAAATCCGCACGCGGGAATAACGTGCGCAGCTACGCGCCGTGCTCGTTTCTAAGCGAGAAATGGAGCGTCCGTTCGCGGACTGATGCAAAATTGAAGGGCCGGCGTATATATACGGTGTATACATTTCGAGCGGCGCGGCGTTCCCGACCAAATGCCGGACTGTTTACATTCGTATTACAGAACATTCCGTTAATTGCCGCTCGTAACCAGGCTTCTCGAAATAAACAACCGTGCCCAGGGCTCGCTTAAAGCCCCCTTTAAACCGAAAGCTATGGCTTTCGCCAGCCGACGATGCGCCGCAAACCCTCGGATGTTTGAATTTTCCGGGTGAGAAATTGCTCGATCGCACGATTCGCGGTGGATTCTTTCTTTCTTTTACGGCAGCGTGCGGTGAGTGGAGAAGCGAGTCGACGAAGAAACTGAAGAAACTGGCGGAGAGCTTAACGGAAAGCTTTGCGTTTCAATTTTTTTCGTCGGTGCTGCTCCGTCGAGACCAGATGAGTCGCGTCGTCGTGTATTTTCACTCGGCCGGGGCTTTCGAAACAAAAGTCGCTCATCGTTCAGTGACTTTAAAACCGTCATCTTGGCAAACCGGATGGAATTTCTAGTGTAGCCAGTCTTATTTTCCATAAAAATTCAATTTAAAAATTTTGGTTTACTAATTGGATCATGGCTAGACAAGGAAGACTACGTACACGACGTATACGAGTGGGAAGGAAAGTTTGATGAATTCTACACCTTCGATCTGATGGAAATCAAATTCCTGCCTGAAAATTGAATTTCAAGGTAAAAAAAAATTTTCTTTTTTTTTGCATTGTATTCTACTCACGAAGATGAAATTTTTCCAAGGAACCATAGGTAGCAACCTAATATGTTGTTATCTTAATTATTTAACACTGTGGACACGTGCGTGCTAACAGCGACTTTATGATTTTGGATGCGTGGATGTCTGTTTTTCGTGTTAAGTTTCACCGACATTTGATTTATCACAGTTGTAGCATCAGTGTGAGTATAAATAATCAAATGATGAAACGAACTCTTAACATTATGGAAACATTACGGAGGCGATTGATAATGAATTTGAAAGCTACAGTAACTGTATTTTAATGGTTAATACTGGCTAAAATGTTATATGGCTGATGTTGAACGTGAATTTCAAAGTAATTCCAATTAAGTACGTCACATTATTTAATATAATCATCTACTCGGAAATACGTCGTCTTGCTTGTAAGCCTACGTAAGTGTTTCGCCAAGTACACCGATACCAAACGGATCATCGGTTGGCGAAATCAACACGAATCGGCTGATACGACACTGCCAATGTAACGTGGATTATGTACATAGTTGGAACGGAACGATGAAAACTGCGCGGACCGCAAAGGGTCAAGAGAGTCGTTATCACGGTTCGTGAACGTTCTCGCGAATTGAATTAAATACGTACACGAACGTGGTAGGCGCGCCAGATCATTGATGATTAATCGCACCACGTCTTCGCTGCGATTCACGTTTCTACTCTAGCTCTAATTGTCGCAAAATGTACTTGTACATGAATACGATGGGGGCGAAAGCCGGAGATTAATCGTTCCTCGTCACCGGTTGTTCCCATTTTTATCGCCGCTAACGCGATAAAAGTAAAATTCGGCGGTTTCTCGCGGTACAATAGGTGACGCAGTACGATAAGTTAATTTTCAATTATTTTCGTAGGAACGTGTAGAAGAAAGGTGTACTCGTCGCGTCTTCCCATTTCTCATCTTCGTTCTGGCACTTCGAGATTAATCGCCCTCTCATTTTTATTTCATCCATGTTCCTCGAATTTGATCGTGAACTGTCTCGAGAAATTATCTCGAACTATCTCTCAGAGGACGACTTCGATTCTGTAGATTGTTATTGTTCTTCAAGTATGTCCGTGCATATAGTTTTCATAAAGTATTCAAGAAAACACAAGCATTTATATACCTGGAAAAATTTGTAAAAAGTCCAGCGAAATCATGCCACAGTTCGATTACAAATATCGGAGCTTTTATTTAATTTATTTATTTATTTCGATTTGAATACCGCGCACCCTATCCTCCCCCTACTTTGCGTTACGCAACCGCGTTGCCCGATTACTTCCGTTTCTTCCGTTTCCGAGGCGTCCGGTCCTTCGTCGAGTCGTTTCGTACTCGCCGAAAGATTTAATTGCATCAACGTGACCGGCTTCTTTCACCGGGTGGAAATAGAAGAAGACGAGCACCGCTCCTTTAATCAGAACGATCTGGCTGATTCTTAATTAGTTACCAGTCCGGCGTTCGCCGCCCGACCCACTAATAAAAGTGTTGGGCGAAGTTTCGTCTCGGGGAGCGTAATGCGAAATTTCTCGAGGAGCTGAGTGAGAAATATCCCGTGTCGTGGAAACAGGGAGCTGGTAACGAAGTTCGGCCGTCGAATGTTGAAAATACGGAGATAGTTACAAGACGTGGCGGAAACCGGTCTTGAGAATATACTTGGGATTAAACGATTTCAATTTCCCTTGCTCGTCGAGAGAGGAAGAGAGAGAGAGAGAGTGTGTATGTGTGTGTGTGTTGCTCGGTCTCTCTCGTTCTCGAGTCGAGGTAAATTGATCATTAACGAAGATGTGGTAGAGGCGAAACAGTCGTATACCTACGTGTGTGAGGGCAAAGGTCGATGTAGGCAGTTTCGATTTAAAGTCGTCGAACACGTGGCGGATTGAAGAATCAGCGCGTGATAGAAAAAGAAAGAAAGAGAAATGCAAGATTTATGATAAACAGTTTATTAATATTTAAGTAATTAAGGAAATACAATACTGAATAAGACTAAATATTCTGCAATGACAAAGAAATATTATAATAAGTTTTCTCTGTAACTCTTTCAACACTCGCACGCCCACTCAAAATCTGACTCGATACTCTCTATCCAAAATCTTACTTTTAAAACCTCTGTCTTCGTACTTACTTCACACATACACACACAGAATCGTATTTTACGCTTTAAGATTAGAACGACTAGACAAACAATCCCAAAAATATGATTTTTTTTTCGCTGCGAGCAAGTAGCAGGAAACAGTTTCTACACGACCTGCCACGAGGAGAGAATCGACTTTAGCAGAGACCGATTGCCGAATCGCTGGCGCATTTTGTTGGAAAACGAGTGAGAAAACTCGTAGTTCAGAAGCTGATAAATCGCGACTTTCGAGCCGCGGGCGTAATAAACTTACCGGAGATCGGTATCGCGAGAGAGAGAGAGAGAGAGAGAGAGAGCAATTGCTATAACAGGAAGACGATCCTCGAGTAGTGGCGAAGATATCGATCGATTACGAGGTTAACCTATAATAAATTCGATAGCCAGGAGTTTGGAGAAACTAACTTCATCAGCGTTTACATCATCGAACAACTGCGATTTTGAATGGGCGAGCGGAACGATGGGAGCCAAGAAGACAGAACGATGAGTGGAAAAGCGTAGAAAAATTACATCAGAGAGTATCTCTCCGGGCACGGTATCCACCGGCACCGATCATCGCACAGCCGAGGTATATCAGTAGCCAACTACCCTCTTGAAACTTCTTTTCGCTATCTCGCTCCCGACGATGCCCGTATTCCACGGTTTACCTCTCGTGAAAGCACGTTGCCCAAGAGGGGTAGCTATAATATTAGTTTCGACGGACAGGGAGAAGGGTGAAACGTACGTACGGCGAAACGAGAAGAGGAGGAGGAGGAGGAGGAGGAAGAGAACGGAGGCGAGAAAGCGGAAGACGGAGAAGGCTGAAAAAGGCAAGATTGGAAAGCGCGGTGGAGAGCGCGAATCGTGAGATAGGGTGAAGAGGGACAGAAGGTGAGGGTGGCTGAAGGAAGGGTGAAGAGAGCAGAAGGTAGCAAAAGAGGAGGTTTCGTACGTGACGACGGGGCTCGCAGTAAGGTGTCTCAGAAGTCGCAGATGTCTCTTGATTTATTGGCGCGACAGCTTCCGGAGACGAGCGGCATTCGGAAAATGGCGTCGGTGCGGCTGCGTCCGTGGCGCTGCCCTACCATCCCGGTATGGCAAACTTGCTCGTTACCTGTGTGGCTGGCCAGCCGCGTGCAACGAAGACAGAACGGCGGAGAAACGAAGAGACGAGGTGACAAGGAGACGTGGAAGAAAGGGCCGGGTAATTTTTATTTCTGATCAGCGTGTCGGTGGCCGTGTTGAGAGACGGAGTCACGCCTCGAATTAAGTCCTGAATAATCGACGAAGGGGACCGTTCCCATCCTGTTAGTTACGACACGTCAGCCTTGCCCCTCGAATTGTGCCCATCGAACACGTTAATTAGAATGATTCACGAGACAAGTCCGCGACGACGGCTGAAAAATGGACGTTTATTTAACGAATGAAACGGAAGGATTGCTTCTCCTTTCGCCGGTCCGAAATTCGTTTGCCTCCGTAATGACGTCTAATCGACGAAGGGGGCAGATTACCTTTTTGCCCTTGTCGGGCAAATTACGTTTGTCGTCGTTGCGGCAATTTCTCTGTCCGGGACCGGGGGATGACAGCAGCGCAAACATCGCGCTCGTAGAACGAACGTATCGCAAAAGCCCCGGGTAGAGAAAAAGGGGGAGAGAGGATAGCCGGCTGGGGCTGGAGAGCGTCACACGGATGAAAAATGCAACGCGATGTTTCTACAGGATGGTCGCTTGAATGTCGAGCAAATTAATTCTTTCGTAAAGTGAAAAATCGAACGTTCCGCTGGCCCGATCGGAAAGGGGGCGAGGAGTAACCGTGGAAAAAGAAAAAAAGAAAGGAGAAGAAAAAAAGAAGGAGAGAGGAGGATCAGGAAGCGGGTCTTTTAACCACTCTCTCAATAATGTTCGCGCGAGCGTGAAACGAGTTCACTTGGTTCTCGTCTACATCTGTACACAGAGATAAAACAAACACAGCGAACGGACGGACACGTGAATGGGCGCCACACGCGACGGACACACACGTACACGGCGTCGTTCCGCGTCTCTGTTTCGCTGGAAACCGAAGCGAGGAAGAACAGTTGGAATGTCGTCGTGTGGGTGTTGAGGAGGAGGAGGATGGCGATGTTTCGAAGGTCTCGGAGCGAGAGACGAAGGGCGAAGAGGACAAAATTGACTCGGTCGTGAAATCGAAATTGCAGGGAAATGAACAGCTAGCCGCCACTAGCCGAGATTAGACATTGGAAAGCGGCGTGGATTGCTTGCGCGCGAGGAGGAGCTCGATAGCGCTCGGCTTGAATCTTCAGAATTTGATGTTGGAGGGATCGGGACGCTCGGCGAACGACGTCGTCCCCACAGGCAGGGAGAGCGTGGCGACGTTTAATTTATTACGCTCGTTCCTAGATGTCCTTCGCCTCTGAACTAATTTAAATAATTGATTCCCAAGAACAACGCGATTTTGCGAGTTTTGCCCTTTTCAATGAGTCAACCATCCTCCGCGCGGTGTATTCTTCACGGTGATTTCCAATGTCGTAGGATATCCGATCGTAGGAATTTCAACTTCGTAACAGTTTGCTCGCTGTCGATTAGATCTTGGAAATCTATCTCTCAACGCTAAATTTCGAAATTATTTCTTTCGGTATTGGTATTTGCATTCGAAATCTCTGCCACTTTGCATCGTTACGGGTACCGTTTGTAAAACAGATCGCGTTTACTTGTCTGGCGAAAGAAACGTTCACGGTGTAAGGTACAAAACGAACGAAACGCTTCGCGGAATTACATCTGCCATGACGTTTAGAGCTAAGAAGAAGGAGTGGAAGTAACAACTGGCCTTACGTGGAAAGATACGACCAGCGAAGCATCGAAACAATAGATTGACGTGGAATTGCAAGCGAACGGGGTGGAACGTTGAGGCGTAGGTGGTCGGAAGAAAGAAAGAAAGAAGGAGAGAGAAGTGGAGAAAAAAAGAAAGGCGAGGCGATGGAGGAAGAGCAGGAAGCTTATCAAACGGGTTTTCAAATTACAGAAGTGATCCTCCTCGTAATAGACTCCCCTATTGCGACTTATAGGATCTCGCTTGGCTCGAGTTGGGAAGAAAATTATAAAAGAGAGGGGTCTCGGGCCGGAGTAGGAGGGAATGAAAATGGAGAGCACAGCAGAGGAGATGGAAAGGACCGGGAAGAAGGAGACACGGAGCGTGAAGAAAACGAGTTAAAGGTGGCTAGAGAAACGGGGCAGGTTTCTCGTGGCCGCTCCGGCCGAAGGATAAACGCGTTCGTTTCTCTAGTTGACAGATGCGTTCCAACGATCGGATCAACTAGATCGTCGCGTGATCCTCGTCGCAAAGTGCTCGTGTAGCAAGGTGTTTCGAAGCTCCGAATTTTTTAAATTGTCTGGAATCGTCAAATTTGTTATTTAACGAGTTGTCATGATTCGATCTTCGACGTGACAGTCAAGAAAAAAAAAAGAAAAAACGAGAAAATGAGGAAAACTGTGATTCTATAATATCTATAATATGACGGGCAAGACTGAATTGTAACAACTGAGAACGTGAACGTTGAATGAATTTTCATGCTTCGAATCGATACAGGATGTCGCTAATAAAATTAAAATTCAATAGTAGAATTATTCACAGGTATTCGGTGATTTACTGGAATTGAATTACTCAAGATATTCGACCGAAATAACTCTTCTCTATTCCATGCCCACCATTGCGTGAAATCAGGATTTAACCGGGTCATAGCGTGTGATATTGTTACCGACCCGGTAAACTCGTTCGCGGGATACGCAACATTTTTTTCCCCTCGCTCATCGTCGTACCCGCGGACCATCTATCTTCGAGTAAACGCGGTAACCGGCAAATTTACGCGAAAACTCTGGCAACGCGTCTGACACGCGTGCAAAGCCGATGCCGCTGCCCAAGCTGCTGGAAACAGATTTGCCCGTGGATGCACCCTGACAATAACTTCTCGTCGACGCGTTAAAACGACATTAACGTCGCCTATACCCGTCTGCGACGGCACGACTGTATTTGGCTTTGAACCGAGGTTGATAATAGGCCGCGCGGCTCAATTTTCCGCTACCGTAGATCCGCATGAAAAATCGACTGCTCTGGCGAGAGACTGCTGAAACTCTTGTCAGCTGATCAATAATAATAATTATTATTACTTTTATTTTTATTACTCAGCAAATAATTGTTCGATCGCTCGTTTCGAGAATTTCTTCTCCTCTTTGTTGGAGATTTAATCTCTCGCTCTATATTTTCTTTTTTTTTTTTTTTTTTATAGCAGAACTAACGACACCTAGTACATTAGATGAATAAACTGGCGGTCGCTGCTCTCTTGTCTTTTGAGCGACTGGAAATATAACACCGCGTGTGATCCGTGAGTTCTGAATATCCAGAAAATTCCAACCCACCCGTTGTAATTATAACACTCTCCTTACCTCGGTCTTTCGTCGAATCGTTTCAAAAATATATACATACGTACTCGGCTGTCTCTAACGCATCGACGATTCGATACGTGTAGCTCGACGCTGCGTAGCGTTTGAAACGATCGCGCGGCGTAATTACGATAACAGAGTTAAAGGGGAACGGGTACACGGGTGTTCGATAACTTCGTCGTGGCGCATCGTCAGCTACCGCGCGACAGAGAAGAACCGAACGAAAATTCGTTTCGACTTCGTTACGTCAACGACGGCAAGGAGATCCGTTGCATAGGCGATTTTTCTAGCGGGAGAGCGGTGGGCGCGCTATCGCATTAATCGGCAGAAAGT
Source organism: Frieseomelitta varia (assembly GCF_011392965.1). Lineage (NCBI taxonomy): Eukaryota > Metazoa > Arthropoda > Insecta > Hymenoptera > Apidae > Frieseomelitta > Frieseomelitta varia. Next base: position 639,696 of record NW_025110685.1, read on the forward strand.
CAACGCGGCCGGCTAATGACAAACTCGATTAAACGCGTTGCAAATTGAAACGGGTTCAATCGACCGGGTCTAACCGAATTTTCCCAGCGATCCGCCGTGACTTCGAAATATACCGCCGGTCGGTCGATTTTTAAAGGTTAATCGAAACTCTCCGTATCTTGGTTAACGTCTCGGTTCGGCGTTAATTACACCGGCGGCCAACGTCACACGCGGCCTCGGTTTTTTTGCGATTTTTAACGCGATTTTACGTTGGCGTTCCTTCGTCGAACGGCTTCCGGCCAAATCGAATGACACGAACGATTGCACTCGTTGCCACGAGCTCGCTCGAACGACTCTGCTCGAGTAGCGCACTTCCCTCGAACAGTCAGTCGCCTTCGCGGTCCCGGTGTGTCGCAATTAAGCACGCGCCGCTGAACGACTCCCATATACGTATTGTGTGAAACGACGTCGAGCCGCCCGGCCGTTTCAAGTCCGTGGGCTGCTGCTGCTGCTGCTGCTGCTGCACGTGCCGATGGAAATTATGAAATAGCAGAATTCTTTTCTTTTTTTCTTTGAGGAATCGATGCAAATAACGGTATTAATTGTTCGCGTTTGCCTCGTGTATCCGTATTTGTCCATTGAACTGAATATCCGTTCCACTTGATGTAATATCCTCGCTCTCACGTAACTCTCACTCTGATTTCTCGTATCGTAGTTAACGATGATTCGTACACAGGAGATTTCGAAAGCGCGACGCTTGTCTCGTGAAACGCAACAACCGTGAGACGAATAATTGATCGACGAAGAGATCAGAAACAACTGGAACACAAACGATCGATACGATTAATTATTCTCGTCTTCTTTCTTTCTGAAAATTTTATCCGCGTCGTTCTCGTTTCGTTTGGGAGAAAATTGCAAAGTACGCAGATGTAGATTAGATCGGACGAAAAAGTTACTTATGGTACCGCGAGTCTCGGACGAAAGATATTACGCATCCCTTAAATCCTCGCTTTAAGAACGTCAGAAGCGTTGAAGGAATCTCGACGTCAAAGAAATAATTATTTTCTAAACGAGTCGTGTTCGCCCTGTGTTCTTCGTTAGTTTATCATACCATCAAAGAGGGCAACGGAGGAAGCTGGCAAGGAGTTGATACGATAATTATCCCAGCGGGATAATTATTTTCCTTCTCAGATCGTTATCGTCTCTCGGCGAAAATTTTTCTCGACGTGTCTCGTAAATAAAAATTATCTGCACCGAGTGACCGTCCATTGTGCAACATAGATATGAAAAGTCACCGATGAGAGCGAGGGTCCTAAACGGCAAACAGGGAGGATGAAATTGCGGTCGAGTGTTCACGTCGGATCCGATAAAACATTATCGCAGGCCCTATAATCGGAGCGTGCCCCTTCGTTTATTCATCGAAGACTCCCATCCTCCACCCGTGCACGCTAAACCATGCATATCCTCCGGCGTTCCTTCCTTTGTGCATAATTAATCGAAAGTTACAACAACACCATAGAAATACGTGGGGCGAAATTTAAAGTGCTCTTTCGATTCATAAATGTTGCAGGGGCGGCTGTGGTCGGGGCCTGCGGTTAGGAAACGTGCAGGCTTTCGCAGCTTGTTTGCGCACACGTGTTGTAACCTGTGTGCTCCGCGTAGTACTGTCTGCGCTACGAGCCGCGCGTACAAGCGCCTCGTGTAATTTTTCGAGGAAAGAGAGAGAGAGAGAGAGAGAGAGAGAGAGAGAGCTTTGACTGACCGGAGCTGGATTCACATGGTGAACGTGGTACTTTGACGTGGAAAGTTTGGGGTCAATGGACGTTGTTGCGTCGAAACAGTTACCCATCCTATTATATCACAGCAGAGAGGACACGTTGTTTCTACTTCTTCAAATTTTCAACGAATTCTCGATATCAATATTACGAGCGGCATCTATTTACGTAGTGGAGTAGTCGCACGTATTAAAAATACATGATACATTCTAGCCACCAACACGAGCTTTTTCTATTCGACTATTCGCGTAACATTTATACACGATAAGAAGTTACTGTAACATGAGAAAATCTTTTCTAATCTATGACAATTCAGAAAATATAGGTACAACTGTTAATCTCTTAAAAGTTTAAGGTCAAATTTGAAGAATTAGGTTAGATTAAGTTTGAAAGATCAAAGTTTCCCAGGCCCCTGTGTAACAAAATTTTACCAGGAAATTCAAAAAAGATTCTGCTCCAAAACGGATTAATCGACTCGGGGAATGATTCGATCGAGCTGTACACTTTTGATGTCGAGTTCTGTTCAGTACATAGCGGAGACCATCGTAACGAATCTTTCCTGTTTATCGAAAAGACAAGATTCATAATCGTGCAGTATTCCCTTCAAGCCTCGAGCAAAGTCACAAGGCATAATTACGCGAGATGCGTGGCTGACAAATGGACAGATCGTTTCGTGGGTGCTTCTGGCCGATGTGAGTCATACGCGTCGTAAGTCACGGGGATCAATCTCGGTGGCCGGAGTTATCTGCTCTATTCTTCTTCCCTCTCCGGTTCTCCCCTGCCCCTGTACGTACATACGCGCGTTCCTCCGCGCGCTGTGATCACGCTATCGCGGGGTTTTTCAATCCTGGCCTGGGATAAAATATCGTCCCGGCGGCAATATCGGAAGTAAATCACGAAAGACCGCAGAGGCTCCGGACGGCGAGAAAAAGAGGGGAAAAACCGCTTGCCTCGCGGTTTAATCGAGTTAAGTGAAATTGTGCGACTCATGCAGAGATGCGAGAGATGCCGGGATGGCGGGGAGAGACGGACGATGAAACGACGGATATTCTCGGTCTTCTTCCCAAATCCCGAACGACAGCGGTCCGCGCGAGTCGTCGTAACGAATTTTCGCGCCGATGCGCGCGATCGGAACGCCTGTCGCGAGCAACTTGAAACGAAGGGAGACTGCAGAGTGCCACCGAGATTTAATCACGATCGATTTAATCGACTCGGTCCACGTTTCGTTTTTCGCGTAAACTGGCGCAACTTCTTGAATATATTATATTTGTCGCGTATACTCGTGGCTGTGCCGCTTGCACGACCGAGTATTTGACTTTATGTTTGGGCATTCCGAAACGAGATTTTTAATTTTACAGTGCAGTGGATATCGCAGACTAATCTTGTCTAATCGTGGCGTGGTAAAATTTCACTTTACTCAGCGATTCGGCGATTCTGCATCGATGTTCACTTGTTGGAATCTTTTTCTAGTATTTTGGTGCTTGATCGCTCGCGAGCTTGTTTTGTATAAAAGAAATTCGTTCTAGCCAATAAAGTTTGCCTGGCAGCGCCAATCGTTCCAGACGTTTCTAGAACGTTGATCTAGTAAACGTATTTTTGAAAATGATGAAAAGAACGAGGGAAAGAAATAGGGGCTGGACCATGACTCAATGCTCGTGGGTGCTTAGCGCTAATAATATTCAAGCTTCGGGTTATATTTAGATTCGACGTTATTTCATTCGCTTTATAAGAGGACGGTAGCGATATTTCGATCATATTAAACAGGAGCTTGCGCAGGATTCTATTATACATCGACACGGCGTCTCTGTTTGTCTCTTTCTCTTTCTCTTTCTCTCTCTCTCTCTCTCTCTCTCTCTCTCTCTCTCTCTCTCTCTCTTTGTGACGTGGAGAAATTTCGAAGCAACACGCGGGATACGTGTGTCGCTTAATCTCGCAATTAGCCGATCGAGTACGCGAGCACTGCGGGGAACGTTGCTGACTCGCGACTCGATACGTGCAGAGGCAGTTGTTTCCATTTTCAAGCTAATGAAATCGATTCCCAGTCGTTTGCCCCGGCGCTTGTCGACTGAAAAGAGTCATCGATTGAATCGGAGTCTGATAAATTACCCAGTTATCGAGCACGCTTGGAAAATATTATTTGCATAATAGAAAGAGAGAGGGAGAGAGAGAGAGAGAGAGAGAGAGAAAGAAAGCGCGATAAATGCAAAGGTCCGCGGAAACGCGAGGCGTCGTTCGTGGAATAAATTTTACAGGCTCGCGATGGAGCGTCGTTGAACGATCGTTTCGCGCCCGTCGCGAATCGGGACTCTTACTTGCAATTTCGCCGTTTTTCGCAACTTTTTAATCTTGCCATCCATCGTTCCTCGCCTTCGGAAACGATAGATATTACGATACTGGGTACATTATGCGGGGTGGTTGCGGAAGATCGGCGTTAACTGGTCTAGGGGAACGACGAATTCGAGCGGAAGGAACGAGCGTCTCGAATGCGACAGAAATAATAACCGGGCTGGCTTTTAGCCAAATAAAAGACGAGAGAGAGAGAGAGAGAGGGTGAGTTGGCCGGAGGGACAGGGTTAGCGCTTGTGTGGTTCTCGTTTCTGACTGATGGATTTGTTTGCCCCGTCGATTCAGCGGGAGCAAGTTTACCAGCATACCGGGCCGCGTGTAACATCGTTCGTGTACAATGACAGAGGGGAAGCTCTATGGTGTTTGCTACGTGTGCGAGCGTACGACAGGATCGAAATACAGTGTCAATAACCACGGCCGTAAATGCACAGGACGGGCTGCGGCGATACCCGCGGTGGGGTGCCGATGCGGTGTCAGCCCTATTATGTCTACAATAATTCAACGTTATAGGGAACGAGCGGAAATTCGGAGGTCACGACGACGCTCGCGCGGATCACGCTCCCCATATCCATGCGGATTCACGCGGTACGCCTCGTTTGCGCGCGTGTACCACGTTCCCTCTCCTTTCCTCCGACGTTCGTCGTCGATTCTCTCTAGTTCTCTCTCTCTCTCTCTCTCGATCTCCCTTTCTCTTCCTCCGGGACAGCTCTTGGTTTTCCTCTGTTCCGGGTCAGTGGCAATCGTTCGCGGTCGCCAGGCCGCCGTTTTGTTCCCGTATCAGAAACCGCAATCTACATCAATCTCGGCGCCGATGGGTCCGGAGTTCCCTTAATTGGATAACTGTCGCGTTTTTCAATTTTATCGCGGCCGAAGCGAAATCCTTTTGACGTGGGTTCTCACTATCTCCGTGTCGTTCGATGCGATTTCAATCAAACGCGAGATAAAAGCAACACTTCTCCGTCCCACGCCTCCACCCCTCTCTTTCTCTCTCTCTCTCTCTCTTTCTCTTGCTCTCTCTTTTGTCTCTTTCTCGTCGACTCCTTTTCACCGCACGTTAACGCGCGCATCTTTGTCCTCCGCCGCCAGCGGGATATGACGTGTCAAATATGCAACAGCGGACGCGTTTTCGGCGTTGCGTCGACGAGGCTTATATTTCGAGGCAGACGGATCGTCATTGTCTCGTCGCAGATTCGTTGTCTTAATCGGTTCCCCCTCTTCCCCTGATTTCCGAGTGCATTGAATCCTTTATGCTCCACTCTCTTGTTTTCGTTCTGCACACGTGGCGCAGTTGTGTTTGACATTCGCGCAAAGGTGTTCGAATATTTGTAAAAGACGTCTGCAAATACAGACTCACTCCGATACTCTTTCGTCGGGTTCAATTCAGTCGATCGATCCCTCGAATAGTTTCCACGCGAAACGTGTCTCAGCGGCGAGATAGAGACGGCGAAACTCCGTTCACGGCGTTCCTTGTTCCGTGGCTTGTCTGGCACGTACGAGCCAGAAGGGTGAGATCAGCACTTTTTTTTCTCGGTCGTTTATCAGCTGCGTAACCGGCAGTCTCCCAGCGATACTCTCCGGCGTCACGAACTCATTCACGAACGATCCTCTGTCCCTCCGGGGGCGTACGGGGATTGTCCCGCGGAACCCGGCTCGTTCGATGAATTATACGAATCGATTCGTTCGATTTGCACAACGAATTTTTCTTTCGAATTTAACGTCGTCATCCCCTGGAGATTATTTTAACTGGCGCTCGGCGCGCGGCCGAGTTCATTCATTAAAAAAATACCGGAATTAATAACGGCGTACTGGGACAATTTCGTATTAGTTTAAGCTACAATAGCAGAATCTATTAAACGTACCAGCTCACGCGTAACCGTTTCCATTCTTCGACGCGCGCGCTAGTTTCCTTCACTCTTTTCCTCTCCCCCCCCCCCCTCGTTGTTTTTCCCCGATTTCACAAATATTTCGTTCATCCGCCTACGCGTCAAGCTGAAACTACGCGCCCGTGCGTCGTTTCTATCTCGAGCTTGTTTCGCATTTTTTTTTTTTCTTTTTCTCTCTGTCGTGACGATTAACACGAAACAAACAGAGAAACCGACTCGGCGACGAACGTTATTAACGCAGCAATTTGTTTCGCTGATGACAAAATCGCAGCCGATTAAATGCCTCACGCCACGTCCCATTAATCCACGATTGATACGCATTAACGTAACACCGTGGCGCTCGGTTAATTCGTTGCAATATTAACGATCAACGGCACGTCGCCCTATTTAATTACAGGCGCGGATCACCCCTTTTCCTCCCCCGTATTTCCTACGGGGTGGTTTTTCGTCTCTTGGTTGGTTCGTCTCCGAGTTCGAATTCGTTTTCCCCTCGATTCGTCGCCAATTCAGCTCCGAAGCAGAAACGCACACACGCAGCTCAAAGACAAGGTTGGTGCTCCACGGTTCAGCGCGATTTCAACACGCGCGTGCGACCACGAAGCGTCACGACCCCTCGAGATACACGCTGGTCCACCGACGAAAATAATCCCTCGACTCTCGCTTCGTCGATCGCTTTCGCTGCCACGCGACATCGTCACAGAGATTTGTCACGGTTCAACGTTCGCTTCCGTGCCTCCTCCTCCTCCTCCTGCTCCTCTTCCTAGGGTCGATTCGTTTCGTGGATTTTTGTCACATCGCTCCGGCACATTCGCTCCGACGGAATGAAATTCGTGTGAACTCTGGCGTTGTCCGTTTTAAAAGATTTGGGAGATATAGACGATGGATCGAGGGATTTTCGTGGTGTGTGCTTGGCGGATTTTTGGCACGAAAGGAAATAGCCTCCTGCAAAAATTGAAAGGCACATTGAGTCGCTCGTTTCTGAGGCGAACTCGTATGCTTGGCAAGTGTAATTAAGAGAGAGAGAAAAAAAATGGAACCTCGGTAGAAAAATTGCTTTACGCTGCAAATGCTATTTAAAAGCTCGTTCGAGTTGGAAGTTTTATACGTGTTTGCAGGAAACTTTTTATAGAACAACGTATAACCATGGAATATCCAATTTGAGTAGGTTTGACGATAAGGGTTTCTTAACATTTTCATAATTTTCGCCGAGGCGATTGCCTTCGTCGAAACGTCGAGTAAAAATTTCCATCGCGAGTCGTCCCTCGAAATCGGTAATAAATAATTGGGAGGAAAAATATTTCTTTCTCTCCCTTTTTTTTTTTCAATTCCGCGACAATTCACGTTTCGACGTTTCGTTGGCTGGTTCGTTTCCCTGGTAGTTTGGCGCGCAAGCGGACGTCGAGCGCGATAAAAAAAATTTTTCCGCGGCGAGTTAATAAATTCTGGCTCGTCGTTATCGCCACTTAATGCGCGCTGGAAGCTTCCTGTTTGACCAGCGAAATTGTCGCAGATCTCGGGATCGCTCGATCTGGATAAATCGACTTTCTTTTTTTTCCAGTTTTTCCAGTTTTTCTCGTTTCTCTCCCTCTTTCCGTCAGTTTTTCATTTCCCGACGACGTTTTGTTTATAACCGAAGTGGTCCTTTTTCTCTTTTCCTCCATTTTTTCTCTTTCTCTGCCAGAAAAGTCGCCCTTTCACGAGTGGAGATTTTATGCGCATAAATTTCATCGGACAGAACAGAAGGGCTTGTATATTTCGAGAGGGTTGCGTCGTCGAGCGCCTCGATACTGTATTTCCTTGCAAACGTTCGAGTCGTCTTCTCCCTTCTTGCCGCGACGTCGAGGCGCAAGTTATTATACGCCTTGATAATCGACCAGTGCTTTCGCACAGATCACTTTCGCCAAGGTTTCCTATTTCTTCTTTCTTTCCTTCGCCAGACGCTCGATCGCGCTCGATCGCGAACATTGATATCATCCCCAGTTGCGTTCCCCGGAACGAAGAGGGGCGAAAAATTGGAATTCGCGTGTAGATCAGAGCGGAGCAGAGTTCCGCTCGCGATGCAAATACGCAAACGATCCTAGATTTCGTAAACGACCGTGTTGCGTGTCCAGAGGGGCGAAGGTTGGGGGAAGAATTGGCCGCGCAACGTCTGTTGTCTTCCCCGTGGAAAGGCACGTAGCTCCCAGTCTTTTCTTTCGAGGACGAGACGGGCGAGATCAGCAGCCAAATTTCCTTTTTTTTTTTACGTTAGCCGAGCGATACGTAATTACGGTATTGCGTGATCGATCGATCAGCCGCGAGAGCGAGCGGTAATCGTTCTCGCCCTGGCTGTAGCGAGAGCAAAGAGAAGCCGGCGTGCGGTTAGGTTCGCGTCGGAGGGAGATGGAAACAAGCACCGCGGCGCGATCCGATAAGTGACGAAGTTATCGATCATCGAGCGACATGGCTGCGAGCGATAACTACCAGTCGCGATGGTAGCGCGACCGCGTCCGGAGAGAGAGAGAAAGAGAGAGAGAGAGAGAGAGAGAGAGAGAGAGAGAGGGCTGAAGCTTCACTCGTGATTCTCGGATACGTATCGAGGCGAATATGCTCGAATTAGATTCCAACGGTGAAACGATCCTACCGCGTCGCGTTTGAAATACTGGATAGGCAGAAGGTTGCTTTTTGTTATCTGTTGTACAGGCTGAATGAGAAAAAAGGGTTTGTGAAAAAAAAAAAACAGAAACACGAAGAAAAATCCTAACAAACATGGGTCGAAAAGTTTCAACAGTTTCAAAGTTATTTCGTGGAAAGTTAGTTTCGCGTGTCGTCACGTGGTATCGTTACGCGATTCTGTCAATCAAACACGGCGTTAGAAAGAGAAGCTTAGGTCGAACCACGCGGAGTTGACTTTTCCCTCTTACGGGTCTCCAAGTCTCGTGAGAATCACGGGCGAGCGCTGTGAGTCATTCGCTCTCCCGGGCGAAAGTGAAAGTTACTTACATATGTACGCGCGTATTCCCGTTCCCAAGTACCAGTATTCTCTGGTTTCACGTAAGATGCAAGTTAACGATCCAGGAAACGATCGATCGAATGATTTTCCATATGTTTTTCCATTCCCACGAAACAACGGCGTGGGAGTTTTTAACAAGTGCTTTCCTCTCGCGAGTCAACATTACAACTACTGACGACTATAGCGTAAAGAAATGTATAGCGAAGAAATTAGAGTGCAAAATGAATAGTAAAAAAGTGTACGGCACGACAAATGGCACAAACTTTTATTCGTGTATTTTATAAAAATTATGCAAATCACCGAAAGTATAACGCAATAAGTAAATCTGCAGAATTATATTCCGAAAAATTGTAAATTGATCATTTCGACCACCTTGATAGTTCTAATGAGTGTAATATGATAATAAATAATTGTTGATCTCCTAGTTTAAATCTCATTGAACAAAATTTCGTAGGAAGCGGATAAAAAATCCTCAGACTAGATTCGCGAATTAACTAGAAACAGGAAATTTAGTAATTAGCAATTGCCGAAAGTTGTTCAAGTACAATAATCGATACAAACGAGAGAGATTTGTTTTCTTAATATTCCGTCTTTGCGTGAGTCTCAAATCAGATCAAACAATCCTTTAATAGTATTCTAATCATCTCTGAGAATCACCTCGCTTTCTGCAGATGTCCCACTGAACACGCAATTGTACGCGTGCATTGTACTAGGACGGCTCGATAAATACGTAATTAATACTCAATTAATCGTTAACGAGCCGCATTAGAAGTTATTCTCGTTTGTCGTGCTCGGCGAAAAGACTTCGAGCATCTCGATCAGAATGAAAGATCTGCCAGCCGCGTAACTTTTCCCGTTCGTTCGTTCGCTCGCTCGATTCCTCGAGCGAACGCTCAACTTTTTTCTCTCCAAGATTACGGTCCGCGTCGCGTGCTCCCGAAGGAAATACAAATTCCTGATTGGTAAAGTCCAGTTGTCGTCCCCCAGATAATTGCCTTAAATTGAACCGCGCACCAGCTTGAACGCCTTCGCCGTTCTCCGGGAGGAGTAGACCAGGCGCTGCAAGTCGAATTAGGCGAACCAAGTTGGGTCACCGAGTTCTTGGCTCCGGACGAAACGATTCCTCTTGTTTTTTTTTTTTTTTTTTTATCAACTATGGAATGAAATCTGCAATATCTGTTATTTTCTAGAACAGGTATTGGATTTGATTTTTTATTAGATTCGTCAGTCGATATATTTGTAACCAAGGTTACAATTGTGGGATACAGAATATCTCAGCAGTGAAATGTTAATATTAATTAACAAGATAAGTGCTGTGTCACTGGTGACCGAAAAAAGCAAATTCAGCACACATATATTAAATATTGAAAAACTTTATGATCAGAGAGAAGAATAGTAGCTGAATATTGTTTTTATTGATATTTATGACATAAACTGTGTACAGTACGATAATGCAATCGTAATTTCAATTTTATAAGCTTTATTAAAACAATTTAGGCAATGACACGGTTTCCTTTTGCAGAATGTAACTTTCTTAGTCACGTTTCTGTTACTAGCTTCTTCCCAGCAGTGTTGCACTTTCCAACAATTTTCACAAAATTTTCTGATTTAGGATATTGGATGTAATCGTGCTGGATGTGATATTGCGTTTTGCTTACTGCGTATCAAACGGCGCAAAATACGTACGGCACTTAACGTGTTAAAGAACGACAAGAAGAAGAGGGAAACGCAGAATTTAAGATGGCATTGCGTTGGGAACATTTTAAAATTTAACACGTCGATTATTAGCCTACACAAGTATCTAAACAATATTCTCTTAGTCAGCAATCAGTATTTTCTGGATCTGGATCACCAGAAACCGGAGAAAAATTGAGTCTGACCAGAGGGATCAAGAATCTCGAACCTGAGCATTCGTTACTTTGCACTTTGGCAACCAACGACGTTCGGTTCAGTCCGTTTCGTTCGCAATTTTCGTGCAACTCTTTCGTCCCTTCCTAACACTCGAAGAGAACGGATCGTTTATGGTCGAGCAGGGGCATTATCGTGAATCGAGCAGACAGTAATTAGAGAAGATGGCGGAGTATGTTCAAACTTTATCGTTTCGCGATTTAATCGCGTACACATGAGACACAAGTTGCTTCTTGTTTGTCCTCTCAAGTCGGAACAATTTAGCTCTCGAACGTGGTCGGGTGTTTATTTATCCGGGATGTTTGCGCCGAACGAGATTTAACGAGCATTTCGAGCGGCTCGTAATTAGAGAAACACATTAAAGACCTTTAAACTTTGATCAATCCCGATTCAAACCACGGCAGACGGCGTCGTTGAATTTGACAGACGAGGGACATTTTCGCTCGTTTTCCACGATGGAGTTCGGTTCTCTCGCGAATTCGTTGATTTACGAGCGTAGAACGCGCGTAACCCGACGCCACGCGCCTCTAAACGGTGTACACGCCAGAGCAAACATCGCAGCGCACGGGTTGTTCGCCGAAATTCCAATTCCGAGTTATTCGACGGCATTCGTTAAGTTGCGTTCGAAACTCGCGTTCACTCGCGTTTTCACTTGCCACGAAACTGGGGATTTGTTAGCTCTCGATCGTTCCGATCCAGCGCTGCGTGTAAAATTCACACGAAAAATCGAAAGAGAGAGAGAGAGAGAGAGAGAGAGAGAGAGAGAGAGAGAAATAAATCTGATCCTACAGGAATAGAGACGCGCACGCTGTCGCTCAAAAACATCTCGACGCTTTGCTACGCATATCTTGAAAGCTACGTGGAAAATTTCCATGAAATTTCTTTTGGAAAAGCAACATTGTAACATTTCGTACACTCGTACACCCGTATTGTCTCTGTTCGAACGTGGCAATGCGTTTCTCAAAGTGAAATCAAAATTTCATGCCCAAATGTTCGACTTGCAAATGTCAACTCGTCGGTCGTTTTCAAAAATAATCTGTCGCTTTTAATTGCGTCGCATTAAAATTCACACCGCGATCATAAAGTCAGGGAAAATAGTCGTACTTCTCGCGCGCTCTGTTCCCGTCTCTGGTTTATGTTTCTTTGTTACTGGATAGTGCGTTCTGGAAAAAAGAAGAAGAAGAAGAAGGAAAAAAAGAAAGAAAGGAAAGAAACCTAACGTTTCGCGAGAATCGTCGTGATCGTTTCTTCTCCGCCTGGAACTTCCTCTCCATGGTCAATTTCGCAGTTTTATCCAACCTTGCCTCTGCACTCGGAACGAGTTGGCGTCCGTTCTCTCAAACGGAAAGAAATATGCGGTGCAATCGATACGACTCACTCGCTCCACGGTTCTTGTGCCTTTGAGCTTCTTTCTTGAATTGTCTTTCCAGAGGAATACACGAAACTTCATTGTTCTGGTCCAAGGTGACGTTGCTTGAAAGGGTCGTGTAATGGATCAATAGGAAATATTGCAGGAATATTTTCTGTTGGATGTTCTCTGGTATTCCCGGGTAAACGGCGAACGTTTTGCTCGAGTTTGCTTCCAAACTGTTATAATTAAAGTTTAGTGTAGCTTCGCGAAATAGTGTAATCAATCAATAGGGAACAGATATTCGAGAATAACTTTTTCCTTAAATATCTCTTGGTAATTAGTAAACGGAGGATATTCTGTCGAAAATTTGTTCCCGAACTGCTATAATTAAAGTTGCACTCCTTCGGCGAAGCTTCGGGAAATAAACGGACGAATTAATCGAAAACATTAATTTTAAATGTGTTTAGAAACGGACGGATGCTTCTTAAATAACTCGGCAAACTATTTTAATTAAAGTTCCATCTGTACAGCTTGGAAAGACGTTGTCACGGATCAATGGGAAATGGTGGAAGAATATCAAACACTTGTCAAACGTGAATTTGTTCACACGCGATTTTCGAGCTTTTTCTATCGCCGTTAGTTTCTTTCTATTTGCAGTTTAACTATAATGCGCGCACACATAGAACGAGCAAAGTATAATTAAATAGATAGACCATTCGGATACGCCTGTCCAGTTGAATGTTCGTGAAACGACTGACTGCTTGTCGATAAAGACTAACCATTTTCTTGATTTGCACGACGATATACGTAGACGTGATATTCTACACAGTGGTGTAGAATACTCGCAACGTTTCTTTGTTACGCCCGTTCAACATTTACGAAGTGAAACACTCTCTGAGAATCAAATATTCAGACAGACAATATAAACAAGAGTCGATAAACAAAGAGTAACTTCTCGCAATATTTATTCGCCGCTGTTCTAAACTACAATAATCAAACTTGCGGCCATTTAAAACGAGCCACAGGGTAGACACGATTCCAATCGGTTTAGCGCACCCTCGGAGCAATATCGATCACGATAATTCGATAATTGTCGGTCTGTAATTAACCGAGTTTGGCAAGGTACACCTCTCGGTGAGAGAAAAATCGCGAAACTTCCGATCGGAGGACTCGGTGACTCTGGTCGATAAAACCAGCCGAGGCATCTGGCTGATGCCGTTATTTCACAGCTGTGCCGCGTTCGAATCGACGATATCGTTTCGCGCGATACGTGGAACGCAAATGGAAGCAGTTCATTATTTTTTCGCGAAACTTTACAAACCCTAGCGAGCGGTGCGAAGTTCCCTTAATCGATTTTCACCGATTTTCGATCGTCGCGCGTTCCCGGCGAATTTTTAACGCGAACCTGGAAGTCACTACCAAGCTTGATAATATTGATTCAGTGCTAACACTGTGACAGTCCTCCAAACACTTATTCATGGGCAAAATTCTAGTTGTTGGTCAGAAATAAATGTTAAAAACAATCACGACTGAAACCACTCACATTGCAGATTGCGAGAAACGAATGGATATGATGGATCTTGCCTGGAATTTGCGTGTAATAAACTTGATATCTCGATTCTTGTTGCAATTAAGAGCAAGTTAAAGTTAAATGACTGATGTCGACTTCCTCTTTGGAGTTTGACGCGAGGATTGAACGTCGACGACATACGTGACAAGATGGACAGCAATTGAAGTAACTAACTTGAACGGAACTGATCAATTGACTTTTCTGATTTCTCAAATTCTTTTTCTTCTTGCCATAACCTGTTGTTCTCTTGCAATGCTCGGCGTGGTGTTACCCTATTACCTGTATTTGACGTGAGAGGTTTGTTTTATTGATCATTTACCTGATCATTTTGGTTGTTTAGATTTGTATGTTTAGGGTAGCAGAAAAATTTTCAAACAACTTGCTTTCCTTGAGTGCGTTAGTCTGCAGGTGTAAATTGTGCATGTTCGGAAGTTTGGTTTTTACTCTGAATGGCATGTTGTCGATGTGATAGTTCACGGTATTTCTAATTATCGGATTTAGTGCTGTATGCTGATTTCATCGGGTTCCTGATATATTCTTGGATGTTGACTGTGTGGTGTAGTTCTCTGATTCACGTGTCATGTCAGTCAGAGACCGTGTAATGTCAATCATGTGTTTTATTCAGAATAGCGCGGAGAAATTTGTATTCTGTATTTTTTGTATTCTTATTAATTTGAGTTTTGGCTGCTGCCGTCTCTCGAATTCTCTGCCGTGTTGGTCTTACATAAGGTCGAGTCTATTGTGTTTTTCCTAAAGATCACGTGATTAGGAAGATAAGCCAAGAGGCAGCGTTGAATAAAGTTAATTCCATAAGTGATATTTGCAACGGTCCAGGGATACGTTCCTCACATTACGTTTATACGTTTCGTTGAGCCCTGGATGTAGGCCTAATGCCTACAGAGAAACGCGTCCCCTACATCCACCGTTGGCCTTAGTAATAAATATAAATGAAAATATAATAATATATAAATAAAATAAATAAATTACAATACATAAATAAAATAAAATAAATAAATAAATATAATAAATATAAATGTAGAAAAGACGTGTTGGGAGAAGGGAGCAGCATTCCTTTTTCCATCAAGCGGACTAAACACCCTAAAAACTACAAGTGTCGCCCGTTTCGACGCGGAATCCAACGCTATCATTCCCAGATAGGAGACTGGAATTCCGAGGATTGAATCGGCGAGTGAATTGGAGCAACTCGTTGCCCGAATTCGTGCAGTCGCATCGAACGTCCTTAAAGGCGGTCAGCGTGTCGCCGGGCCAAAGTTTTGGAGGATCGTAGCCGAGAGTGCGCGGCCGAGACTCGTAGTCGAGAATACATGAGAGAACACTGCGCAGAGTTTTACAACGGGTGTACGTTGCTTTTCGAGGAATGGTTACGCCTTGAGCTGCAAACTGCCGTGTGTGTTATGCTATGCGCGTATAGCTGGTCGTTAAACGCGAGACAAGCGGATCGAACCGGAGCAAGTTGGACGAGAAAAGCGAGCGAGAAGATGCTCAGACAACGGGAGCGACAAGAATACATTCAGAAGCTCGCGTCACGGAGGGGGAAAATTGATCGTCGATCAGATCAGCGGCGAAACGAGAAACGAAGCGTCGGAAAACGATCCGGGGTATCGATCGAGATATCGACGGATGGGAAATCCTTTCGTACTACGTACTACGGTGGCGCGCGGCTGCATCGAAAATGATTTTACAGTAAACGGGGCCTTTAAGCGACTATCGTTTCGCCGGCGATTATCCGGTTTCGCGTTATAGAAGTTCATTGAAAATTTCCACTTGGAATGGCTGCACCCTCGTCTGCACAGCTCTCCAGCGTCGAATAAGCATTCGACGGTGATGCTCGGGAAAGCGGAGCTCTCCTCTCTCACTGTAAGTGTGTAAACATTTCCCGCGCCGTAAACAGCCGGGGAAAAACGACCTCGTCTACGCGTTATTTCGGACGTGTAATTTCCACGCGGTGGCGCACGTTTCTCAAGTTCGCCCGCGGAGAATCCGCCGGTGATGAAACTCTCTCAGGGAGAAAATCGTGAAACGAAAACAAATGGACCAGCCTCGTATCGAAAGTTTCGCCGTTGAACGAAGATTAATAACCCCGCGTGGCCGAGGTTTAAAACCGCAGCGACTGGCGGACGTTGCAAACAAGACGCTGGAAACGTCGGTGGGTTCACAGCCGATGAGAACCACGCGAGAGATACGCGTGATATTTCGCAGGTCAATCGCGCGCAATATCCGCGTTCCGCCGCGGTCCGCAATTTATTAACGCGGAAGCGCGTGAAACTCGTCGAACGGGAGATTCTCTCGCTCGAGAGAGAGTTGTTCTCCCGTCTTTGTTGCCGCATTTCGGGATTAAAGTAACGAGAAATGGCAACGAGAATTGCTGCTGCGAGAGACATGGAAATATGAAATGCAAGATGGCGCACGATTTCGCGAGTTGTTGCAAAGCGATCGCGAAATTGGAGAAGGAGGAGGAGGAGGAGGAGGAGGATCGAAGTAACGCCGGTTCTTCTCCTAGTCGAAACGCGCTACGCTGGTGAAGGTAATCTACGAGCTGGCTCAGCTATGCGGAACTAAGAATTTGCCGGCTTAGCTATCTGACAGGGGGAAACTGAAGCTAAACGTAATATCTGTATAAATGGTTCATGCATAAGGAATCCCGAGTGGAACGCCGCGTTTCGCGTTTCGCCGTCGGGTAAATAGCAAAGGTGAAAAGTTCTCGCCCGGAGATCGGCATTCCGCGCCCGCCGTATCCTTGTTTTGCACGAGCCGGCGCGCGATCACTTTGCTCGCGCCGGCACGTGATACGATGACTCGACAACGATGACTTTTGCCCGCCGTTTGTCTCCTCGGATCGCGAATAATTAATAAAGAGCACAGCTCGGATTCCTGGATTTAACGCGCGATTTCCCGCGAGTTTCGAATTGGATCGACTCGCAAATAGCGGCGAATTTAGCACAGGCGATTTAGTCGGATTTGTCGTTCTCGCGAGAAGGAATTCCCTTCTTTTCCCGGGGCAGAAGCTGGCAATTTCTTGCGGAATTTCTTTATTAGGGGAACTTTCTTCGTCCCGGAGAAAGAATGGAGAAAGTTTCAGCTTCTCCCCTCGAGAAGCTCGAACCGGTAGGTATCGTAACGATCGCACGATAATCTAGATATGACGTGATTCGTCGTTCTCTCTGCAAAAATATTCAGATACGAATCTTATCCGGATTCGTTGGGAAGCAGAATTGCAGCGGAGGTGACCCATATTCGCGATACTCCTCTCCCCGTTCGCGAGGCGAGCAATTCTTGCTCTCGCTATTATTGTCCGTGCCACTTGATAAATCCTGCTAATAACGTATCGTGAGATAGTTCTCCGTTTGAGTAACTAACTCTCTAACGAGCGCAATTTATCGGCTCGATCTCGTCTTACCGATTTCGTCGTTTCACGATGAATTCTCCCGATTTCAGTCGAGCGTTCTGCCGTTCTGCTTTTTCGTCCGATGGAACGGATAGCAGGACTATTTCTGTTTTCTCTTTTTTTCTCTCTCCTCTTTTCCCGCGGGCAACCAACTTGCCGCGCGTCGTGCCACTGATTTCCGACAAAAGGGCCGTTTAATTAAACGTGACGTGACGTTTCCAAAAGCGCATTTCGAGAGTGGCCAATCCCGCGGATGTTTACATAAACACTTAACGACAACAGGGAGGCAGCAGGATCGTTTCATTCGAGCCCAGCGCCGCGCAAATAATAACGAACCTTTCTCCGCATAAAGGTTACGTTTCGACTGTGTGCCGCGGACAAACAGGGGATCGTCACGGCGCGTCAAAGGTTTGTCAGCGGTGTGTTACCTTCTCAAATGAATTGTAGCTGGCGGCGTGCATTCGTGGCGGTCAGTATGACACGTCATTAACGGTAATCGGCCGAACGAATCGATACGTTGACTCGCCCGACGTCCAGTCAATGATGAACGTTCACTCGGGCAAATTTTCCCCGCTACCAAAATTCTTAAAACAAACACGCTCCGTTGTTTTCATCGTCACGCCTCTCTCATCGGATTTCTAGCTGTCGATAGACGTTTCGATGATTTTCCGGACCAACGGTTAATTAATAACATGCGAAATTTCTAAACACCTAACTTTTTACGATGATTCGTATCGTTACTAGCGATGGGTTCAGGTACAGGTGCAAATAAGTTCGAACTAGGTTGGGAAAAAGTGTACTTTCGAATTCGAACGCGATCGAGTTGAACCATCTACGAGTACTTTGTAATAAAAAAAAAAAAGTACTTTTATATAGAACCGAATAATGATCCGAAAATGTTCATTTTTTTCTTAAAAGAGAATTCCGCGTCAATCGTTTACGATAATATTTACAATCATTTTCATCGTAATTTCGATGCACAATTTAGTTTTTAATTATTGGCTAGACACTTTCGATTCTAAGTCCCAATATCGAGATTCACTCGTAAACAGATTTATGAAACTTGCAAATATTCGTTTCGAGGTTCGAAACCAAATGATACGAACCTTGCGCACTGAATTCGACTTATAAATATCGCTAGTCATTGTTGGATACCTAAGTGGTAGAGACAATTGGCGAACAAAGTACAGTTGTTGATTCGCGACGTTGATAGATAAAGACTCGCGAGACAGAAGGTGAAATTACAGCTCGATAAAGTGTTCTCTCCGGGCTGTCCCTGTTGAACGATCTTTAAATGATAGATCGGGTAGCCAGGTGAGCTCTGCAATCTCATGCCGAGAAAATAACTTACTTGCACGCTCCCGGCACGAAGAGCGATTTATCGCGCTCGTATCGAACGTAACGACGAATTGCGTATCGACGGTATCGCTGTTTTCCATCGCGATTCTCGCGTATGTTCTATATCATCGGCGAACCTATGTCCGCTCGGGTCGTTACGTGTCACATTAAAAAATGTAAATCGCCGTGTTTCTGGCCGCGTTTCAGTTCAGAGAAACGAAAGTTTGAAACGGAACAGCTCGCATACCGGCGAGTCGTAATTCCTTAACTAGTGGAATTAGCAGGATCGATAGGCAAACAATTTTCTAGATGGATGAACCACCACGGGAACCGCAGATGCCGCAAACGCATCAAACGGGCGTGCGTATTAATCGAGCCGATACACGCACTGCGTGCGGTATAACGGTCGGGAATATTTCCGTCAAAGTTGCAGCCCTCGGGATGCAACGGCCAATTATCCAGACCGAGCCTGTGCGCTGAAATTTCTACCTTTCGCACCAATTGATACTCTTACACCGCTAAGGCCACGGGTTCTCGTCGTCCCTGATACCATTTCCCTCGATCCTCGTATCATTCTCGCAAGTTCTTCTTCTTTTTTTTTCTCTATTCTTTTTTTTTTCTTTTTTGAGGTTATTGATTTTCGATTCGTTCGTTTAGAGTTAAAGAGAAGGGCAGGTTCGAAGGTATCTTTCCCCGACGTGACAACCTTGAACCAAATTGCAAACTTCGAACTCGGTCGAAAGACAGCAAGTACACCGGCCGATGTTTGCTCAGGAGCTGAGGGAATTTGATAACAACCGGGGAGAATGATATTTTTCACGTCGCGGCGAGTTGAGCCGCGACGTCTAATTTAATTCGGTCGAGTGGATACGCGGGACGGGATGATCCTTCTTCGGTTACTTACCTAATCGATCTTATCTGGCCGGGGACAGCTGCACGAATCAGCTACTCAGCTTGTAGTTATTGCGGCCGGAGCTCGCAAGCCGCGTCTTAACGAACCCGCGCCGCGTTGTTCGCGTCGCAAGTTGGTCAATTAGCCGGCGGCAAGATTACGCGGCAACGTGCAAACGTCTCTATTTATGCTTCTATTTACATAGGAGGTCGGTATACTTGAAATCGCTCGAGACGTTATTTCACTCGGAGTCCAAAGCGAGCTCGTGCACCCTAATATACATCGCTTTCAGCGCTAACGTTGGCGACGGCCGATGCCGCGCTTTCCACGGATGGAACAATAAAAATTCGAGAGGCAGGAATAATAATTCGAGCCTAAGCCACGCTCGTCGGTGCATGAATAATGCACCGGGCGTCGCTTCGGGAATTCGCCGCTCGGCTCCGTGATTAAGTTTTTACGAAATAACTTTGAATAATGATAACGCGGATTTGCATTCGCGCTCTGCGCTGCGACGCGGGACACGCCGCGCCGTTTAGGAGAATTTCGACGTGGGAGCGTCGAGTCGAGCGTCCGCCACAGTCGGGGCTGTGAAGGGGGGGAAAAAAGGGGGAAAACTTTTATCGCTCGGGCGAGCCGGCGATTTCTGTTTCAATTAAATCCACTTTCGCCCGGATAATGGTTATTTCGTTTATCACGAACGAGATCGTTCGTCGTTTGTGGTTATTAAGAAATGGCGCGATTTGCCCGTTGGGTCGTGCTTGGCAAGTGCTCGATCGAGAGAAAGGAAGAGAGAGAGAGAAAAAAAGAAGCGGCTCGAGCCACGATAAACACCGACTTACGTTCGAGAGGGAGAGACGAATCGAGAGACGAGTACCTCCTCCCCTCCTCTTTCTGTTGCGGGGAGAATCGATAACGAATCGCGGGTGCTAGAGTCGCGAGTTCCGGCTGGAAAAAAGTAACGCGCCGCGCGGAAGGTTCAATGCCTCTCTTGGTAAATTGATGCACAGACTCGCGGGTGTATATGTGTGTGTGTTTGTGTGTGTGTGTGTGTGTATTCTGCGCAGAGCTCTGTCTATACGTGGATGGATAGAGGTGCACAGACAGAGGTGTACACAGCTATACATTACGTTTCATTATCTCCGCGGCTGTCTGGCGTTGTTGCTTTATGCAATACGTTATATTCCGCGCGCGCGGGTGCACGCGCTCGCTCGCCCGCTCGCTCGCTCGCGCGAATTCCGCGCGTGTGTTTGCGTATTCTTCGCGAGCTGCCTGCGTAAATGTTGTGAATTATATTTCACGTTCGAGTCTGCCGTGTAAACAGAGCCCACCCGCGCTAATCTGCAGCGGTCCATCCGTGCCGCGAGTAAATTCTGCTTTATCGGCTCCTCGACGATCGGGAATGAACAAATTCGCGACCGTGCTGGATGCTAATGGACGCGACACGAGGATTAACGATACATGCAGTTTAATCGTATTTTGACACAGAAGCCGTTCATTGATATATATTGCGACAGGGCCGGGAGAAAGAATCGCGGAGCCCACGGTCTTGCGCTCGTTCGACTCGACACTTTTCGAAACGACCCCATTAATCCTGACGACAATAAAAGTAAATAAAGTAAATGAAACTTTTTATTTATGCGCGTAGTTTATGTTCAATTGAAAAAAAGTAATTGGGAGATGAAGCTTCGATATGACTGACGAATGATGTAGCGCTGTAACCGAAACCGAGAACATTGTACAGGATGGAAAGAAAAGTTTGTTCGTGGCTATTATAGATGAATTCTACATTTTCGAGTTGATTAAAAAACCTTCCGCAAAATTGATCTTGATCTTGAATTTCAAGGTCAAAGAAATTTTTTTTCCTTGCATTCTACTCATCACGAAGGTAAAACTTATCCAAAGTCGCAATAATAACCCTAATAGTCCTCTTGAAAGATGGCAAAAACGTTTCTTAATCACTTAAAAATTGCTAATAATGACTTTATGATTCTAGATTAGATTTCATCGACATTTGATTTATCATAGTTGTAGCACTAGTGTTAGTCTGAATAATCATCATGACAAAACTGATTATCAACATTATTCACAATGTAAACATTCCAGAACCTTTGCCATCTCTCGTTTGAACAAATGTAAATTATACTGTAAAGTATAATTTTAAAATTATATTTACATTTATTGCTTTATTAATTATACTTTACAGTATAATTTTAAAATTATACTTTACTCCTTGCAACGTAACAACATTTATTATTTAAAAACATAAACTGCGGAGTTTCCGCTTGGGATCGCAATTTATCGCCAGACAAAGTGACAGATTCCAAAGAGGTTGTTCGCGAGCAAACGCGTATTCCTCTCCGTGGGTTGTACGTTGCTCGAGGATAGTTACGAGCAACGAACTCTCGTTGTCGAGAATCTTCGAAACGAGCAGGTCGACTTTCGGCTAGAGCCGTGACTTCGACTCGAGATAACCTCTTGATTTCAGTTTCGTGCCCCTCGCGTCGGAATAGAAAGCGCGATTTGCATACGCTCCATCTTTCGGCCGTTCTTTCCGCTTTTAACGGCCGGTAATAAATTCAACCTCGACGGTTCCCTCGATGCCACGAAAACACTTGCACATCTGCTCGCTTCTTCCCGTCAGCGTGCACGCAACAGCCTTCACGGGGTCGTGCAGCCACACGCCCTGCCGCGTTCCTCGAGTTCGTTCGTGAATCGAAAATCGCTCGCTCCCTCGGTTTGCCCGGACGAAAACCAACCGAAACCGAAAACAACGAATCGCTCAGTCGAGGAAGGCAAGCTTCGCGCCTCCCCTCCTCCTCGTCATTCCCGTTCTTACCTAGTAATTCCCTGCTGCTTCGATTAAACGAGAATTCCACGCGATCCAGCTAAATTATCTTAAACTTCGGGGCCCCAGATTTCGTTGGAACTCGTCGAGTCTGCGTCGACCCTTCCCTCCTAAATTACCGGTGGCAGGAACAGTCTGGACCGCTGGAGAAGAAAGCGCTGGCAGCGAAGGTTTCTACCGGGACGGAAGGCATTCGAAATGGTGAATCGCGAAATGGAAGGGACGCGGCAGACAAGGGCAGGGAGACTCGAAGGTCGATGGGGAACGAGAGGGGAAGATGGCCGCGGGGCAGGACGGCGGAAGGAGGATGCAACCGGAAAGGTGGAGCCTGATAACTTCAGCGGCCGAATCGCAACGGAAAGAGAACGTTCCTCCGGGCTGATCCGAAAGAAATATGTATCGGTATATCGTCGAGAGTGCCTCGCCCTTATCGTGTCGCGGAAACGCGGTCGCGCGTTGCTTTTACACAGAAAGAACCTTCCCCCCTCCTCCCCCTTTCCTCCCTCTTCATCGCTCTGCTCGTCCGTGTGCCCTGCGCAGGCAGGCTCAGCCGCGCAGGTTAGTAAAAGTTAGTACGAGCGTAAAACACTCGAAAGAGTCTGTTGATAGTTTTGCGTTTCTGTTTGCCACGGGGCGTAATTATATGTCGCGAAACCACGACCGTTGTACGCCACGTTGTTGGGGTGAGCATTGCTCATTGAAGCGACTTTTTTCTCTTCAGGCCCGGTCTTGTCGTTGAGGCCAGGGGTTTCGTCAACGATCCGGCATGAGCGTGAAACGCGTCGTGGCACAAACGCGTGAAAATTACCCGCTAATAGTTTTCGCGTTTCTACGTAACGGCACGTTCAAACGTTTCCTCGCTCCAGCGAGTTAACACCTGGTCTGATATTTCAACGAAATGTTTCACGTGCCTTTCAGAAAGCACAGTAGTCCCCAGTTAAGCGTCCAGAGTTCGGAACTAAAGATGGACGCTTGAACGTATACTCATGGACTTATATTCTGCGAATTGGTACCGAAGGAAAGAAAGGGGATGAGATACTAGGCGCTAATATCAGTATCATATATATATATAATATTATTATTATTATAAATATTATACAAAAATTTATTAATTTATCTTCATAAAAATAAATTAAATTTATTTTTTTAAAAAAATAAATTTCAATTTATTTATATATTATTGATATATAAATATATATATATATATATATATAAAGCAGTAAATATTAAACAATAAAATCAGCTTCTTTTAGAAATAAATAAATAAATATATATATATATATATATATATATATATGGTAGCAAAGATAATTTATTTCTGAAAGAAGCTGATTGTTTAATATTTATTGCTTTTTTTAAAAATAAACACTCGCAAGGCACGATCGATGTGGCATTTCTCGAAGTGATATAAGAATAAATTTTTTTTTTATGCCACGAACATTTTAAGGCAACAGCTTTATCACAGTCAAAACAATGTATAAGTAGTCAAATGCCTCAGAAATTTCTGATTTGTCACATCCACGTCATATGTGTAGCGTATCCTTGATCTCAACAACGAGAGAGACAATCGATCTGCGACTATTCTGATTTCGCCGTGTAACAGAAACGTTCGTGCTCGAATCTTCATGGAATTTGCGATGGTCCCTGGGCAAACCTGGCGCTCTATCGGACCGATTGAGACGTATCGTTGATGGCAGCGTTACGTCGATCTCCTCGGATGATTTTCCAGCGAGTGGCACACGCGATATCGAGCCAATCGGACCGCGACGGCTTTTTCCAGTTCGACAAATTTACTCGTCCGTTTCGACGGACAACTAATGGAAATCGACTTTATGGTAAACGCGTTTTGGCCAGGACCGTCGGTATTCAAGCAGCACGACGTGCAAATTGATCGCGCGTAATTCGTCGCTGCACCGCGCGGGCAAGCGTAAGTCTCTCGAAATTCAATGAGAATAGACGAAGCGATAACTAAAAGTGTCACTGGTAATGTTATCCGAACGAAAGTGCCAATTTGTCTGTGTTGTCATTCGTTTCAGGCGTATGCATGCATGCATGTACGTACGTACGAGCGGTGCGAGTGGCTGTTACTTTCAACGCGAACCTACCGAACCTGTTTGTCTCTGTTTCGAAACGACAGCCCGTGTCCCGTTCGAGTGGCTCCGCGTATTTATAAAATTGTTCATTATCTTGGCTAATAAAATCCCAGGCAAACGAGAGAGAGCCGCGGTAATGGCTCCGCCACCGAAACTTTCCTCGCTGGCTTCGAGGCTGTCCAACTTTCGCCAACTTCTCGAATGAGGGGTCGTTTACGTTCCGCGACGTGTAATTTGAAAATTAAATAACCCTTTCGCGCCGATAGAACTCTCTCTCTCTCTCTCTCTCTCTCTCTCTCTCTCTATTTCTCTGTCTCAGAGCGAAACGCCCGGGCACCGGATTTTTGACTGGGGCAAAAAAAATAAAAAAAAAAACGTTGAAACATCCGTGGATGAATTTACCATGGTTGTCATTCGCCGGTTTATTGTTTGGGGAAAGGCGATGTTTTAACATGCGCGTGTTATTGAATTATTTATTCGTTTTCAAATATTATAAAATCCCTCTCTCCCTCTCTCTCTCTCTCTCTCTCTCTGATCAGGAGGAGCAACGAACGATGAAAAGAAAGCAACGAACATACATACGTGCGTGCGTGCGTGTTATATAATATAATATAATATAAAATGAAAGAAAAAAAATGCAGGGAATAAATGTTGTTATGGCGTTGCCAAGCGTTTCGCGCTGAACGTGTCACAGTCAGGCCCGATAACGAAGCGCTGTTTAACGTGAAATTAAAAACGTCCCGCTCGTCAGTTAAACATTACTTTTTCTGTGGCGCGCGAACCTCGTTACCGGGGCGTTTAACGGCGATAACGAGACAACCGCTGTATCCCTACCGGGTCGCACGTCGTAACTGTGATTTTTAATTAAATCACTCGCCGGCGGACCGGGCGCGAAAAGTGTCGCCGGCCGCGCGAAAACCGCTCCTGTTTCCGCGCGGAAATTTACAAACATACTACGTACGTTTCACCGCGAGCTAGACCACGTCACAGGCTGTGTGTCGCACAATGTGTCCCCTGTGTGTACACGCTCGCACACGCCTCCAGTATAATTACGAGCAAATATCAGCCGGGTATTTCCCTGTGAGGCGGATCGATTTTCGATCTTTGATTTAGAGTTCGTCTGAGAGAGAGTCAGTCGGATCCCTCTGCCCGCGGAGATTGCTCCGACGGCAAACAGTCGACGCTCGATCGCGCCACGCGTACACATATTGGCCACGGGATATTGCCGTCGACTGATCGATCACGGATCACCCGTACAATTCATCAAGAAACGCGCGTTTGCACGTGCATGCGCGTGTCTCATCCCTCCGACGAGATGATTACGTTAAGGACCTAAGCCTGACAGCCTATAAATCCTGCATGCACGACCACCTATAAATCCTACGTGTCGTGTCTATAAATCGATTTTTACCTGCAAGATTCTAGAATCTTTGTCAAATATTTATAGCTTCCATTCTTGGAATTCATCGCGAAACGCGCGTTTATAGGTGCATGCATCCCTCTACCGAGATGAATAGATTACATTAAGTTAGCCTGAAATCTTCTACATATTTCAATCTATTTTTATCTATGAGAAACTCGATCGATTCTAGAATCTTTTGTAAAATATTTTCAAAATTCATCGAATAACGCGTTTGCAGATGTACGAGGATGTCTCGTCTTTATCGAGATGATTAGATCAGGTTCCTTCCAATCTAATCTTACCTGTAAGAAACTCGATCGATTCTTCGTAAAATATTTGTAGTCTCAGTTCTTAAAATTCATCGAGAATTCTTATTAGATTCTTTCGATCGTTTCTTCTACGTTGTTATACTTGGAAATCTCTTGCCTTCTTTTTTGTTTTAGTTTTTCATTTTTACACGCTGCGAAAATTACACGCGGATAAATTCGTTGGAAATCGTTACGTAGACTCGACAAATGGAATATTCTATGGCTGTTCTCGAGTTTCGCTGAATTGTACAGAGGTAGACGAAAGTATTTGCGCACTCGATGAAGAGT
This sequence comes from Frieseomelitta varia, assembly GCF_011392965.1. NCBI lineage: Eukaryota > Metazoa > Arthropoda > Insecta > Hymenoptera > Apidae > Frieseomelitta > Frieseomelitta varia. The sequence continues at coordinate 666,072 of NW_025110685.1, forward strand.
GATCGATATTTTAAATTGTTCAAGCTTCGTAGAACGAAATTCTACAACAATCCAGTTAGCCTCGTTTCAAAACTTTACCGAACTCGAGTTCTTTCTTTTCCAGAGATGTTTCTACATTTACATGCAAGGATACATTTGTTGTCAATGACTTTAAACGCGGAGAAATTTTTTTCCCTTATTGGACCTGCCATAATCTTCAAAATTAAAGTCTTCCCTTTACATCAACTCCTTGAAGCTTGTTATATTGATTTTTTATTGCCATTCTATTGAACCTTGAACATCAGAATTGAACGATAAAAGTTTTATTCAACTTTGACGTTCAAAGTTTAATAAAAAGTCGTGAAGCAAGTTTCCGAAGATCGGTGATTGCAAATTTCAATCTACAGCCATTGTAGATATTTCGTTACGAAAAAAATTCTTTAATGTCTTCAGAGGAATTTCAATATTCACAAATTTTTGAGACCAAAAATATCCTCGTTTTTCCACTTGCTACAGTAGAACATCGTTTCGAAGGAAACTAACGTAGAGTTGCTAGGAGGCTTCGTCCTTCAAAATGAGCCCAATTGGACCGCTGTACGACGACTTTTTCTTACGAAGTTACGAACAGTTTGAAACATCGACGATTTTTCATCGAGCGCGCGAATACTTTCTCCAAATTGCCCGGCGAAGTAGAATCGTAAAGTAACAGCGATCAAGAACGCATCAGCATGGACAGGAGGATAGGGGAGATGTCGCGCGTCTTGATAATCCAAGTATAGAACGAGGAAGTGGCCGAGGAAAGAGAGGAACGTCGGAGGAAAAAGGAAAAGGGGGTAAACATGGGAATATGACTGAACGGGGGTGGGGAAAGCCAGCGACCGCGCTCTACAAAATATCGATTAGTGTGTTCAAGATGTTACACGGTACGTCGAGTTTAACTCGCGACGAGTAAATTCTCTTTGAGAGCACGCATAAACGTATTGGCATTCGGAGCAGAAAAATTTCTGACGGATATTTGAATAACCCGATTACACACACGTACACCGTGTGCCGTGACCTTATTTCTATCGGGTAGCTTCCAGGAATGTTAAACGAACGCGATTTTCTTCAAATATATATATATAGTACCTCGTTGTTGCTCTGCGATTAATCGCGGTGACCTTTGCACGTACAAAGTGCCGTTAAATTCGAATTTTGCTTCCTCCTGTAATCTGCGTTGATACGAGCGAGATAACGAGATACGAGCGACAGACTCAATTCTCGATGCACCCTTGTGTTACATGATCTATTGATATCGCAACCCTTATGCTATTGACATGTCATATACGAGGTTATTGGTTCGGCGCTGATGATGAGATTACGATAATAATTAATAGCAGCGATTGCAGTTTACTACGACGAACTCTTATCTGTCAAAGTGGAATTCGACGAAGCGCGGTTTCGGAGAGCGTTTCAAAATGTAAATGTAGATTTCGACTGTTTCGTCGGAAGATTACAAAAATTGCGAACTGGAACGTTTTTCAAAGCAGAGGCTTTCCAAATCTGACTGGTGATTTATGGTGTCATTTGAAGGGATGATTTGTTACATAATTACGACTTGTTTTTTTAAGCGACGCGCGTGTAAATCCCCCCGGTTCGATGTGAAATTTTCCGCGTCAGTGAATCTATCAAACTACGGCGCGCGAAATCATTTGCAGAGTTTTCTAATTGAAAATAATACGGGGTAATTAGCTACGTGCGTGTAGTAATCACACTACGAATAATACGTAATTTGAATAATGTTGAACGAATAATTTGCAAACAATGACCGTGAGCCGCCAGTAATTCATCTTTAAATTTTCATATTAATACATTGATTAATTAAAACGTGTAATTTGAACAAAATCGTCGCACCGTAATAAAATCGTTTCATCAATAGCGCGTTGAATCAAATTGAATTTTCGCGTTCGACGTTCAGAAGCTGTTGAGAAGCCCGATGTTCCAATTTTTTTTCTTTTTTTTCCTTTTTTTTTTTTTTTTTTTTTTACCCCGATCAGCGTTTCAATCGGTCATTGACATTGAATTTTTTAAGAAGCCAGATCTAGATATTGCAGCTCGTTTGCGATACAAGTTGGCGTTATTCGGGTCAAAGGGTAAACCCGTGGGATCACTTTTCCGTATTTAGGATATACACGTGGGAGTTCATAGAGAAGTCAGTCGGCAGCGCAACCTTTGTACGGTAGAACACTGATTATCCAGATAAATGGAGGGACGACTTGGCCAGATAAATCGATAACAGGATACTCGTGTAACAGTATATCCCCAAGTAACAGCGTATTTCCTTCGATTATTCATCTCGATTTCGAAACTTTGTATTATGTGTCTGTGTGACTGAGAAATAGACGTATCGTATATTCTTTCTTTTGCAACTTTTTGTTTGCTACTCGCCGAAGAAGACTTGATTAACGTGGCTGTCGCGTTGCTCATTGTCAATGCTGGATTACGGATGTTTATGCATTTTCGGGAAATTTAAAATTTCAGAACTCACAGAGTGTACCAACAACGATGGAAAATTGTTTGTTAATAATTTAAACTAATGTGATCTAGTGGAGAAAGAGAAATCACTCAACGATTCGTTCGATCTCATTTTAAAGCGTGAAAACCTCTATTTTGACAGTCTTGAGTTTGCATTTTTCGAAAATGATTTCACATCTTGTAGCGATTAACAAGGTGAATATACCTTTCTTTTTTATAATGTGAAAATTCGCATGTCTATAAAAGCGTTAAGAAATGTTGAGAACTTTATTCATCGTGGTCTTAGAAGTTTCAAGTCTCTCCTATACGATTTTTTTTTAGCCATTTTATTAAATTTTAACGTTAGGGTTAAAATTGCGACGAGATGTTAGGATCTCTAGAATTTTCATAATTTATCCTTAACAGTCAATAAAAGTTCCATAAAATCATATGATATGTTTCAAGGCTTCCCTTTAAAGAGAAGACTTCAATCTTCATCACTAGAATTATCGGAGATTAAAGCATAAAATTTCCAAAAGAAGAACCTTATAATACAACAGCGTACGCAAGCTTCTGTTCATATATTTTACGAAAAATTATTTAAATCTGGAAAAAATACATTGCTTTCGTCTATGAAATGTTCGACAAAAATTACAAATTGACCATTTCGACCAATTTGGTAGTTCTACCGTCAAAACCATAGTGGATCGAGTCACTTTTTAACAACTTTTACAGTTGCGTGAATATCTACAATTTTCTAGAGCAACTCCTATCACTCTCCCACTCGTCGTCTGACGTAAAATCATCTTTGAAAAATATGAATTCAGAACCAACCAGATCGTCGGCACAATCTCTTTCGCAAAGTCGCATCAGTAATGTTTCATCGTCATTGGTGCGTGAAATATTTAAAAACAGAATTGCCGTTACGATAGGCGGAAGTTTCGAAATGTTTTCTACAACACTACCTTTCGCGCGAGCGTAACTGGTAGCTGCACGTTCGATCGCTCAAGCTCGAAACTTCGCAGCTATCGGAAGGCAGAGGCGTCCATTATTTTTTGCAATTAGATGCGACTCGCCGTCTTACGTTCTATACTCCGCAAATTCTTTCGTAGTTCTCAACTTTGTCTTATCGCCCCCGTTGAATATTATAGATCGCGATTCGCGAAACTCTCAAGGCGGCACGATCAGCCGAAGGCAACCCAGTTCCATATTCGGTTCGGCAAAGCACGTGGTCGATTCTTTTCCACGGGTCGGTGCATGCATGCCCGCTTACGGGGAAACCCGTTGCTTCGTCGAAACTTATTACTCCCCCTCCCTCCCCCATTTGGGCGTGCATTATTCAATAGATCAGCAGGCGGACGCGGATCGGGCCGCGTCAGAGCCACTTTAATATCGGCAGGCACACTTGCATATCGTTTCCGGCGGAGGGTGGCAACGCGTGGCGCGAGAGCCTTGTTCGCCAAGGTAAATCTTGCCGGCTGGACTTGCCGCGCAAAGGCAAATTGCAAAGTCGATTTTTCCCGGCTCAACTGGGATCTTCGGTGACTCGTTCGGTTCGAGACCCCAAACTTTCCATCGCTGCGCATTATCTAGGTACTTGCGTTCGAATTAACCTGTTAACTGGGTCGTTCCTTGATCAACCGTGTTTAATCATGAGTTCGGAGTTGGAAGTCAACGAAGACGAGTCACTGTTTGAACTGTCGACTTCCGTTCTTGCGAATATAACTAGTAGAGTACGTACGTTCAACCCTTTCACTACTTCGAGCCGTATATATGCGGCATCATCTATTGACATATTTTGAAGTAATCACATATTAAACATGTATAACACGCTTTAGCCGTCGAAATGAACGAATTTTCTATTTTTCCTATTGAGATATTCGTACGATAAGGAATTTTTGTGACAAAAAATTTCTTCCTTGATCTATTCGGAAGAAACTGGCTACAGGTATAACTCTTGGAAATTCATGATCAGAAAAATTGAAATTTGTTTAAAAAAGAAAGATTCGACACTGGAATATTTGTATTTGTGATAGAAAATTATTGTAAGAGAAAAATCTTTATGGCAATTCGATTTTCGTGTTCGTAAAAATGTGAATTAACGTTAAATGAGTCGCGGTGTGCGTGCCGCTCAGCCCAGAAATGAAAATGAAAATTAATCCCATCGGAGCGCACAGGGGCTGCGAAACAGTTGGCAGTTCCGATTACCGAGTCCTCTCATTCCGCTCGACACTGGTCGTGTCCTCTGAAATCATATCCTAACGCGGCGCAAATACATTTCCGTGGGGGACGGGGCTGTCGGAAAATCCAATAACGCCATAGAGGAAAGGAGCCGATTTCTGTGCTCGTTTATCCGGAAGGCTGCGCTCAAATGCCTCGATCGCGCGCCTCTTGATTCCTAATTCGTGGAAAGTAATCGCGAACCGTTGCCAGACCAGGTCCATCGATCGACGAATAAATTAATATACTCGACGAACGATTACACGTTGGATCGTTCGACAATGTTCGAACGAGATTCGAGAAAAATCCGGAACTTTCTTTGCCTTTTCTGCAAAATGCGTATTCTTTGTCGAACCAGAAGAGCACCAACAGTCATCGTCATACATCGTACACTTTGGTTTTTCGAACATTTCGTCGGGGCAGCTTCGTGTTTCGATAATTCGCGAAGAATGGAATGGGAATTGGAATGACGTTGAGAAGGAACTTTCGCAAAGAGAACGAGCGTATCAAGGCGAAAGGAGGTTTACAATCAGCAAGAGATTCGCCGCAGCTGGAGCAGCGGCGGTGATCGCGCGCCGGTCTCGCAGTTGCCCAACTACGGCAACTGCGAACAAAGGCCATTAAAGTACGGAGAAATCATGGTAATTTCTGCTTATCCTGCCGCGACGGTAATTTCGCTGGAACAAAACCGTACGTTTGATTGAAATATTAACAGGGCAAGTACACGCGACCGCAAATTTACCGACTTTTGTGCGCTCCGTCTACTGTAATGGGCGCTTCGAACGTGTTTACGTGTGTGTAACGAGATGAGCATAGTCTCTCTCTCTCTCTCTCTCTCTCTCTCTCTCTCTTTTTCTATCTATCTATCTATCTATGTTAGCTCCCCGTTAATGTTTCTCATTCTCGCGTTCGTTGTCTCTCGACCTTTCGAAATTATTCGGACGCTGCGCAGCGCTGCAACGCAAGCCCGACGCGTTAATGTCACCCTTTGATTAAAATACGGAATCGTCTCGTCGGCCAACTTCCGTATTCAACGAATTTCCGCGCGTCCGCGGACTCTTTCTCTCTCTCTCTCTCTGCACGCGTTTATAAACACGATTTCGATGGACGAGCCGAAATGTTTAATCCAGCGATCGTGAATATTTCAACGGTGCTGGAGAGTATATGTAAACCGGCGCGACGCGACGATACTCAGTCATCGATGACCGGACAGCTTTTTTAACGCTGCCCCTTTCGGCCTCTCTTGATCGATATATTATAGCGAATGGAACCGAGCGAGAACGCCGCTGGAGGTCAGTGTCGCGTCGTGCGATGTGTGTGTCAATAATAGGACTACGGCCAAGTAGAATCCATCCGTTACTGGTCAGACAATGCTTTGACGTATCGTGCAGCGGCCGTTTAAACGTAACTATCGCCGCTGCTCGAGAAAATAGCTCGACTGTGAAAGCTAGGCTTACGTGTTTCCACAGTGACATATTGCACGTACACATATTGTGGCTGGGACGTTATGTGTAACTCGCGAAGTAGATACCAGAAATACGACTTGTCGTTTTGTCACACGGGAACTTGTAGACAATTCGAGATGCAAAATTAAATCGTCGTCGATTGCCTTTTTATTAATTTACGCCGTGACCGTACATACGTCTGTGGAAGGAATGTCCGCGGACGCGCCATAAATCTTGTTACGTCCGCGCACGGGGATGGAATTCGGGGTACGTGGAGCGTGATGGTACCGAACAATCCCACCATCCACGGTTATCAAACTTTTCATTAGCGAACCAGTCAATCCAATCGTGGATAATAACATTGTCGACGATAATCCAGACGCGCAATTTACTATGGTCCTCGAGCCATAGTTAACCAGCGCGGAGAATATAACCAACTATTCATTTCCCAAGTTACATCACAGCCCTGTATTAACCAGTCGCTTCGAGGAGGGTGGATCGAGGAGGTGGCGGTGGTTGGGGTTGAATAACAGAGGGCCGCGATAACGTTCCTCTGGCACATCGCGAGTTCATCTGTCGGCGTGTCGCAGTGTGGCCGGCTAATAACTTTTCCGCGAGGATGCCGCAATTGCACACGGTCAAACTGGAATATACCATTCTCGAATGGCGGACAAAGGCCCCCCCCCCCCCTCCCCCGGGGAACTCTTTCGAACAAAAGAACAGACGTGGCTCACTTCGTTGGGACGACATCGTCGAAAACAATGCGCGGCCATGCGATTCAGCGGCGGGGTTCACTCGCGCGGGCTAATTCGCGCAGTGATTTTTGAGCGGGTTTCAACCGGGATAGGGTTAGGGGGGAGAGGGGGCCAGCTTGGCTCCTGTCTCGCTGTCCCTGCACGTGGCAAAGAAGAAGAGGGGCTCTCTCTGCCGCTGACATTTCGGTCAAGACATACGACTGGTCCGCCGGACGGGCTAAATGCCTGGGCCAGTCTCTCTGTCTAATTTAAATTGCATCCGACTGTCTGCAGGCACGCGCGCTCGCTCTCGCAACTGGAGAACTAACCGGAACCATTCTTGCCTCCTTTGGAGATGGTTCGTTTAATATAGGCGGCCGCGTAGCTAGAGGAAGAGAGAGAGAAAGAGAGAGAGAGAGAGAGTGAGAGAGTTTCGGCGCCGGGTAGTGTGGCGAATACGCTCGATTGGCCATGGAACGCGAGCTGCGGCTTCGCTTTATTTGCCGCCCGAACTTTCGCCCGGGAATGCTTATGAGATATTGATTAGAGAGCCGCTGCGAGCTTGCAGCTGCGTCGAATTGTGTATCTTGAGAAGATCCCTGGGCGAACGGGGAATTCTCACGTTACGAGGTGGAACGTCAAAGATACGGCCGGTTTCGTTTCCCAGGTATAATTGGATTATTATTTCTCGTTTCGTTAAAGTCGTCGAGTCGAGCTGTTGAACTTTCGGTCGAACTCCGATGCGATTTTCCCAGCGCTGTTTGTATTCCGCCGCGGCAAATTTATCCCGTCAGACGCTGAACTTCGAACGATAACGGCTCGCGCGACGAACGGTTAAGTGTCCACGATTAACCCTTTGCGCTGGTAACTGGTCTCGCCGACCATAACGAGTGACCGAATCGTATACAATAATTTGTCGCTTTCTTTTCCTTTTGAAATCGTCGGTATGATATCACTGAATAAAAATTATTAGATTAAGAAGTAACAAACTTATCATTTGTTTTGCCTGGGTTACATTTAAATATATTTAGAACTGAGAAAATATTGCCATTTTGCGGCAAAAAATGGTGCGTGGCGCGTCATTCCAACGCAAAAGGTTAAACGTAACGCGGAACGCGCGGGTTATAAATCGCGGATCGCGGTTAGCTGTGTTGATTACGCGCGCGTTCAACGAGATTTCACTGGCAGCGGACTTCGTCTCAATTTACCAAGTAAATTACCGCCTTCTAGCTCTCGAGTTTGAGTCTCGATGACGCGAATGACACTTGAACGTGGCGAGGCGCAAGAGAAAGTAAAAAAAAAATAAAAATAAATAAACGCAGAGAAAGAGAGAGAGAGAGAGAGAGAGAGAGAGAGAGAGAGAGAGAGATACACGGCGATGTTCGCAGTATTCGAAGTAATTACAATTTGAAAGAACGCTCGGCGCGTTCCCGCGTCGATCGATATTTTCACATTCTCCCTCTTTCCCCACGTATCTGTCGTACGTCGGTAGAACTGAATACGAGTCGGCCTCGTATCTCGAGGAGTTTATCAACAGCGCGCAATTAACGTTCGCCGTCGTGTTCGACGATCAAGTTTACCTCGCGCGCGCGCGCCACGGGAAAACATATCGCCACGTTGTTGCTCTCGCGAAAATTGAGAAACCGTGATCATCGACTGGGAAAATGACGACGCGTGTATCGGAAGCTTGCGGTCGGACACGATGCGAAAGAGGCAGCAGTCCGATTTTTACTTGATCGTTCTTACGATCTCTCCTTGGGATTTCTCGCAATTACGAGGAGACACGTCGCGAGGTTTTTCTGTTTTTCATCCAGCTGAAATTGCTTCGAGTGGTACGCTGCCGACTTAATCCGACGCAAACAAGACGGCGATTCGTTCAGTTCAGCAGCAAGTTGCGGAAGGTTGAGCGAGGTGAGGGCGAACGAAAGAAAATTTGATTTCCGCGCGGTGTCCCAAGGACATCGGATGCCTGGCTGGGATGAATTTTCCACGACTGTGTGTCTCCGAGTTACAAACGCTCATTAATATCATCGGACGGGTAATTAATAACGTGTGCACGATGCACGTTTCACAAAGCAATTTGCGAGGCTGGAAACGCTCGGGATCGACGATTAAAAAGCGATAGCTACGGGTCAGTGACTCGAGCGAGCTCTGTGGACGATAGACAGGACAAACCCAATCGGACAGGGCAAACGATATTATTTGAACGACTACGAATTAGAACATTCCCGATCTGGTTCGGCTGTTTACGCGAGTCGACGGGGAATTAACTGTAAACTATAGACGCGAATAAACAGGATTAATAGCGCGTTCTGTTCGAGTTGACGCTCGATTGCCCGAACGCAACTGTTCTGCCCTCGTCGTCGTCACGCTCGTAATCCGCTATGGTATTCTGGACACGGGAGTTAGCACGAGAAGAAGCTGCTCGCGTGCACCGTTACGTACGTGCACGTCGGCCAACGTTCGGAACACGTACACACCATCTTGAACTTATCCTCGCGCAGCTTTCCGCTCGCCGCGCCGCGAGAATTTACCGATCTTTCAGGAACAACTGAAACGCTCCCCGCGCCACCTTCCTCCACCGCCCCACTCTGTAAAACTTTGACGGAAATGGGACAAATGGAGTGTCTTCTTTCAGAAACTACTTCGCTACCGAATGATTTACGTGTTCGAGGGAAGTTCCGGCCGGGGGAAAAAAAAAGTATAGCAATTAACACTAGGACACTGCCGACGATTAAAGGCATGAAATTTCCATCAGAGACGTTCGAGTAAATGAAATAGAAAAACTTTGCAGCACGATTCGGATCGCGCGAGCTTTTATTCGTACGTTTTACGAGAAGTCGTTTGAATCTTGTTAAAAGCACGTTGCTTTACATCCGTAGAGTTTCTAGAAAAAATTTTAAATCTAGTCTTCTTGATCGCGATTTGATAGTTTCAGCGTTGGGGCGATAAAAGAGCTGATATTGATTACAAACATGTTTTGCACTCCGAATTAACCGTTTTGCGGATCATATTCATCCTGTTGCAAATGAAATTCATCCTTTCACAGATGAAATTCAAATTTTGCAAGTCAAATTCTTGTAGGTGAGTCAAAAGTGAAGATTTTGTTCGTAATTACTTGTGCGGTTATGCGAGCTGGCACTTGAAAGGCGATGAATGTAAGCCTTCATGAAATTTAGAAATTTTTTTTAGGAAGATATATTCTATTATTTCTATGATCCAATGACGAACCCCGTTGAAAGTGTTTTTTGAAAAATTAAATTCTGCGCAAGAAATATTTTGAACTTATACATTTGAAATTCCTTCACCACATTACAAACTTTCGTATGGAGCAATAAGAGGTTCAGTATATGTGAGTCCCGAATTAATCGAATATCAATTTGATGAGTGTCAATTCATGATGATAATGAGTGCCAATTGCCTCACGACTGCCTCTATCTCAAGAATTTCTTCTTTCGAAATTTTATTGTTCCTTTCACGTCGTTATATTGTATCATGTCATACACCATATTTACGTTTGTTACAATTATTAACAATTATAAAAAAATTTATAATTTTTAGCTGTTCGTTACGTTTCTTACAATTATCACCAATTATAAAAAAAATTATAATTATTAGCTGTTAGCTACGTTTGTTACAATTATCGACAATTATAAAAAAAATTTTTAGCTGTTAGCTACGCTTGTTACAATTATCGACAATTATAAAAAAAATTATAATTTTTAGCTGTTAGCTACGTTTCTTACAATTATCAGCAATTATACAAAAATTTATAATTTTTAGCTGTTCGTTACGTTTCTTACAATTATTAGCAATTATTTATAGCATATATTTATTTAATAATTATCAATAATTATTTAAAAAATTATAATTTTTAGCTGTTAGCTACATTTGTTACAATTATCAGCAATTATAAAATAATTATAATTTTTAGCTGTTAACAGTTAGCTAAATTCAAGTATATCTCCATGTAGAGAAGCAGTCGAGTGCAAAGGGTTAAGAAAATAATTTTGTTGATTTGCAAAAAGATGACTATGAATCAATTTGTAATGCCAATCGTTTGTTACAAGATCATCCGTATGATCTGAAAAGATGACAGTGTAAAAGTACGAAAAGTACTTTTCCACGTTTTAGAAAGACGTGCGACGCGCGATTTCTTCGCGTCGAAGTGTTCACCTCGTCGGAATGTTTGGCGGAAAAATGATTAGAAAGAACGTTCGAAACGTGACATTTGGCGACGTGAGCTTCCGCGTCAATATCGTTCCGCGCTTGAACGCCTCGTGCTCGTGAATTTCACGACATTTGCCGTATTAAAGCGGCGGTTCTTATCGTCTGAGATTCACGGCGTGGCGTGGCGTGGCGTCGGCGTCAGGTCGCGTCCTTTTGGCTTCTCGCGTTGAACGTATGCGCGTCGGTATAAAGCAAAGTGGTTTCTACTAGGTCGTCGTCTTTCGTCTCTATCTGTCTCCGTCCCGCCGCGTCTTTCAGTGTTCTTAACCCGAATAGAGTCGCACGCTCGCGCGCGCTCCATTGTGAGACCTTCGTTCGCGCGTTCTGCCTACGCTCAAAGCACGTCGAGATGTTTGCCACGAGCTTCAGCCCCCTTCTCGTCGAAGATTCTCCGTAGCTTCTGACGAATTATTCGCCCACCTACGTGACAGAAAGAACATGAGAGAAAGAAGAAGAAGTAGAAGAAGAAGAAGAAGAAGAAGAAGAAAAAGGGGAGAAAAGAAAGAAAAGTCGTAAGTCGGTAAGAGAGGAACGTGGATTAAACGAGACGGTGGATGGATCGGATTCGCCTCAAAGCGACGCGGGCACGGATCGAAATTTCGCCGCGCGATATCGAATCCGCGCGACATTCACCTCGTTAGGAGGCGCGGAGAACTTCGTCTCCCTGTTTCGGGTATCGAGTTCCCTTCCGCCGCGCCGTTGCATCTCAATGCGTTCGCCGAACCCGCGATGACACCCGGGCTTGCAACAATATACCCTACCGTTCCTGACCCCTCTGTTTCGCTCGCCATTCTTGACACGAACAGGGTCACATACGACGCGAGCACGCGACCAATAAACTCGCGCAAAGCATGTACGCACCGATAAAAGGAGTCCCGAGGATACGGAAGTGTGTCTACGGCGGATGAGGGGAGGAGAGGAGCGGCTGCGAGAGAAAAGAGAAGAGGCGAGAGCCAGTGGAGGGGCGTTGTTCCTTGTGTAGCCGAGAAAGAAAGAAAGAAAGAAAGAAAGAAAGAAAGAAAGAAAGAAAGAAAGAAAGAAAGGGAGGAAGGAAGGAAGGAAGGAAGGAAGGAAGGAAGGAAGAAAGGAAAGAGGCACAGATGCAGAGAGAGGTGTCTCACACGTTAGTGGAATACGTACGTGCATTGCACGTGGGAGCAGTGGGAGCACCGCCACATTGAATATAAATAAGCTGAATTTGTTGGATTACAAAGCCGGAACGGGTGCGGAGCGGAGCCGGTGGCGGCGTCTCGTTGCTGGGACAGGGTTTTTCGAGCCGGCGAAAGGTGCCTACGAAAGAGGGAAGAATGCAGAGAGAAGAGAGAAAGAGAGAGGGAGAGAGAGAGAGAGAGAGAGTGAGAGTGAGTGAGAAGAAGGAGGGCTACGGGGGAGAGGATGGAAGAAAGAGCTCGAATGGGGCTTCGCCTCGAGCCTTCGGGCTTTGTATACTTTCGACGCTTTGTACGTGTCGCAAAGTGGGTGGGACTGATCGCTTTAAACTGAGAAGGGTTCCTACTGCGCGAAGTGTGACGCGCTCTCACGTCTCTGTATACGGTACGCGAGGTCCTTCGTACAGAGGATATTGTGGGGAAAGTCGGTTGCCGGCGCGCGCGATGCACCCTCCGCTTCCTACGTTTACTCCCAGCCACGTTCCACTCCTTTCCTCTCCGTCCTGTCCCGTCCCTGGCCGTTTCTCTTTCGGCTCACCCGCCTGGCTCAGCTCTCCTATTTTCGCCGACCTCTTCGACGGCGTTATCGTCGTCGTCGTCGTCGTCGTCGTCGTCGTCGTCCTCTGCTCCTTTATGCGCGAAAACAGCCGGTGTACTCGCGAGGATCCTCTGCTTCATCGGATCGGTGGAAATCGGGAGTTCAGGGATTCGCTGAAAGGATGGAAAGAAGCTGTTACTTTGAAAAGCTTTCAGGCAAACACGAGCTACGGGCGGGGAGGCGAGGATGGATATTCTGAATATTCTGGATCTCCGGCTGGGAAACACGGTGGCTCGTGTTCGTACACGCGTGCCAAGACGATCAAGACAGTGCCACGCGATCGACGCAACAACCACCGACTAATCAACGTCTGACGGTTTCCGCAATTTCGTCGATGGCCGTGCAAAAGATACACCACGAAGGAGGGATTGTTTTCTCTCTGGGGATTTTTCTCTCTCGCGATCTCTGCCGGGTTTATCTCTGGCTCTTTTAGCCCCCTCGTTGCTTGGACGGACAGAACACGGGCAGAGAAAATGGGAAGAGTAATGAACGAACGCGTTTATATACAGAGGAAGTCTTCGCCAGGACGCGCTTCAATTTCGAGGGAAAGGTCGAGCAGGAAAATTGAAAAGAAACGTATCAAAGTGCTCGGCGGAGTCGAAGAAAGTGCACCGGCCTTTCGTGTATATTTCGTGTTTCTTCTGTATTGCACACAGCTCGGCGTCAATACACGTGTGCGTTTAGCCGCGTTCTCGCGCACGTGCGACACTGTGCGAAACTGTGTCACGTGTTTGAAATTTTGCCGATGCACTGGTCGACAAAACGAAACGCCAGATGCGGAAAGACGTTCGTGTCATCCGATTAAGAAAGACGCGAGTGACGGCCGAGGAAAGAGTTCGGACGAGCGGAACGAAAAGACGAAAAGACGAGAACTGGCAAAGCTTAACAATCGACTGGCCCGCTGAAAATGCGGACGAACCTCGCGAAAAGCAGCGAGGAGGGCTGGCTGGAGAGAAAACACATAGAATCGAGGTCTCCCGGGGTATCCCGGTGATATAAAAGGAGACAAAATACACGCAAGCCGCCGGCATACGAGATACGGGTCTCGTGGAAAAATGAAAACGAGATTTCCCTCTGCGCCGGGGAATCGCTCACCGGGCTTTCCTCTTATTTTTCTTCCGAATGTTTCAGCTTCCTCTCGCGGTTTCAGCTACCGCCACGATGGAATGCCTCCTCCGCCCACCCCCCTACCGCTCCACTTGGCGGCCAATCGTGCTCTTTCAGCGTCGAATACGCTCCAAATGCCGCGAACAATGCGGCATCCCGGACTTTTTACCCTTATTAACGCGGAAGGGAAGAATAAAGCGCGACGTGGGGTGAAGAGAGAGAGAGAGAGAGAGAGAGAGAGAGAGAGAGAGAGAGAGAGAGAGAGAGAGAGAGAGAAGACGAAGGGATCGGTGAAGGACCACGCGAGGGTGACGGCGTGTGGTGCCCTTCTTCGAAAGCACTCGAGAGGCCACGATGTCCTTTCCTTCCGGTGGCCGTTATTATGGCTGCATATTTCATTCGGCGGGTAATTAAATTCGTTGTGCTCGAGCTGCGGCGTCATTAAGCAAATGCAGAATTAATGACGGCGGTTGAACGACGTCGCTTTTGTCGACGACGCGTGTATCGTTTCATACAATCGCGGTGTATCGCCCGTTGTTTGATAGATAAACGGAACGTCCGATCGATGGACACGGATCGCCTTAATAATTATCGCGTCGTAATTTCAACGGCGAATCGATCATCGTCGATCTGCTTGCCCCGTTCAAAGCACTCGTCGGACCGTTCTGTGAAAATCTTTGAAACTCACGTCGCCAAACGATCGTAAATAATTTCAACTACTGCGTTTGTCGTAGGAAAATTTGCCACGTCGCGAGGTCTTCGAAAATCGTGGGGGGGGAAGGAAAAATTGGGGCACGCAGAGTTTTGTAATTTTTTTGTTTTTATCAAAGTGAATTTGCGTGAATTTTCGAACGATGCAGCCGCGCCACGCCGTACCATCGAAAGGGAAACGAACAAACGAGCTCCAACGGCAACTTTCACCATAAAAATTCCATCGCGGGATTTACTGGCCGCGTTATATCGGGCTTAATTTTACAATGGCCCCGTAGACCCGTGCAAATCAAAGGGAACGTACGCGATATAACTGTTTTACGGTAATTTCACGAGTGGCACGCAACTCGCCTGCGAGCCTTAAATCGCGACTACGGTTATCGCGATTAGAAACTCCGATTGCCGGCGAAGCCGCGTTCCTCGTTTCGGCTCTTCTTTCATCATCAGCGCCATTAGGGCCAATCGAAAATTACTAATCTAAACCCTTAATTGGCACGCCGCTGGTTAAATCAGTCACGGAACGTAGTACAGCCGAGCTAATTCTAACGCGCGGACGATCGAGTTTTTCGATAATCGTGCGCAATTAGAAGCTGCAAGGTAATCATTGCATTTCTGCCTCGGAAGCTTGTTTTTGTTTTACATGTCTCAACGACGATGAAAAATTGCCGATAATTTAATCTGATTTTTAACTTTGTGAAAGATGATCACATGACTATTCACTTGGTCTCATTTTAAAACGTGATGCTTCCATTTTGACACTCGTGAGTTTGTTTCTTTTCGAAGATGATTTTATATCGAGCAACGTACAGGGAGTCAAGATGTTTTTCTTGATTGCATCCACTGTGGTCTTGAAGTTTGAGCCTTGAAATTGGTTATGCAATGTTTCTCTTTCTCCATTTTATTGAACTTAGAATATTAAATGATAAAAGTTAAATTTGACTCTGAAGAGGGGAGATTTCAATCTTCGAGACGATCTGATCTTGTTCCGAGAAAATATTTTTTAACGTGTTTGAATTTTTCTTCTTCCTCTTTATTTTTTCAATCCTAACTTTTCGTTTCTCTACATGATGCAAAATACGAACTCACGACTGTCAAAGTTGACAAACTTTAAAATAAGACCAAGCGGATCGTTCTGTGATCTTCTTTTACGATCTATCATTTACAAAGGATTTGAATTATTTAATCAAAGTAACAATTTAAATTATCAATAAATCTCCATCGTCGTTTGCAGTTATGCTCTTCGCTACATATTATCATACGTGTCGCAATTTGTAAAAAATTAAGATTATACTGTACAGTCTTCTCCAACATTCACGTGTGACATGAATATGACGCTAACTGGTCGAACTTTTAACTCGCGAATCCTCCAATCGTTGCAACATTCGTTGCAACAAAATCGACCCACGACGGAGAGAAGAGTTAGCCAGAATTTTCCAACTTTTCGCGTTCCGAACGCGCGATATTCAAACCGACGCGAAGTCGTTCGTTGAGTATCAGTTGCCTAAGCGCACTCGACCGATCGACTCGTCGATTTATCGATATTCCGAGCAAGTGGCGGTTGTATCGGCAGCGTAATAACTCGGGGGAAATGTAATTTTTCGGTAAGAAACTCGGGGTGGGGAGTCTCCGTTCGCGACAGGATTCGATAATAAGTGCATCGATATCCAATACGACTGATTACCCAGTTCAGTGAGCACCGAGAGACTGACGTCGCCGACGATAATCGAATGCAAAGGAGGGCCGCGCAAAGAATCTGGATAAAGGACGTCGCTCTGAAACAATCCTACGCCGGATGCCAACATTTTCCAGGCCGGTACGTTCCAGGTCGTTCGTCGTTCGTGATTTAAACCTCGAATTCGTGAACGACGTCTCCGCGAGTCTCTCTGCTCCGAAGTTTTCGTGATAACCAGATAGAGAGTACCCGGCGGAGGATCTGTGGCAAATCGCAGAGAGATCGAGCTCTTTCTTCGTTTCGTGTAAACGTCGCTGAAAGACGGTAAGGGACGGAAGAATCGAGAGATGAACGAGGCACGAGGATGAAGCGGACGAACTGAAAGCAAGGTAGAACCTTTTCAAACGCGGGAAGCCGATGAGTTCGGGGAGGGGGAGTTCATTGAGATGCACGGTGGAGTGCATCGATGACACGGTATAACGTTGGCGAAGTACGTGCGCACGTACGGCGACGTACGTACATACATACGTACGTACATGCAGGATTTGTACACACTGTTTCTCGTGCGGTACTTGGAGACAGTCTCGCGCGAGCGTGCGCGACGTTGTCGAGGTCGATCGTGGCCGATTGTGTGTACCTCCGCGACGTTCTCCTGTGCATGCACGGAAGCCAGCGCGAGAGAATTAACGACAGAGAAAGGTGGGAGACCATAGGTAGACCCTAGGCTAGGCGAGTATATCGTTTGGAACGTGCTTGGATTAACGAATGAGTAATAACTGGAATGGTTGGCGGCGTTGGTGTTCGCCAGTACCCGGTAAGGGATAGTACGTAGAATAGTCGAAGCACACGGAAAACGGAGAGAGAGAGAGAGAGAGAGAGAGAGAGGATCGGTGGACCACCGGTGAAAACTTTACTAGCAACTCTCTCCGGGGTACGCAGATATCGTCGTTGCAGAAACCTGCGGCGCCATGTCCTGGCAATTAATATGCGGATTATGAGGTATCCTTTAAACGGTCCGGCGGACTTGCACGTAAACGGGCAACCACTGATCTATCTCGACCCGTTCGTGCAGCCTCGGCCACTGCCGAGAACTGGATGGAACCAGGACCGGTTCTCCTATCTGCTGCTCGGTCTGTCCGGCCAGAACGGCCCTCCTCCACTGGATCTTACAGTTACCGCGCAGGAGATAGGTAGAGGTTTGGTCGGCCCTCTCGGTTGCCGCCGTCGTTACGTGTCGCGGACCGGGCGCGGATTTCGTTTAAGCTCGAAATTTCCACGCCCGCCCGGAATTTACGGGCAGAGTTTACGGCCGTTACACGAGGGAGGCCGCGCGCGCGCGGGCCGTTAATACGCGGGAGCGTAAGCCCGCGAACGAACTGTTTATAAAATCTGGGATATCTACGGGGATCGGCTGGCCAACCGGGAGATTAATGGCCAGAGCCGCTTTCTAACGGCTCGGCGGAATTTGCATGCTCGCGCTATCTCTCGCGAATGGCCCTCATCGTGCAGCTGCAAGATGCGACTCGGAATATATCGGAGGATTGCTCGTGTTTATTTTTCATTTTTTTTTTTTTTTTTTTTTTTTTTAATCGAACACGCAAGACAGTTTGAACAGAGAGACATAAATCTCGATGAATATCACAGGCGGAAAAGTCATTCGCTTATTCCCGCTTTGTAATCAACTTTTCGTGGGAGAAATAATTCTCGAAATAAGCTCGCTTCGAGAAAACAATCTCGCGGTGCCGTGTTCGCTGTCTTCGACGATATATCGCATCGGGAAGATCCTCCGAAGCAGAAGAAGTATCTCATCGAAATATCCTCTCTATCCTATCGAAGCCGCGGTTCCATCTAATACCTGCTGGCCCGATCGAACGTATCCTTCGTGCACGAGAGAAATCGAGAGAAAGAGAGAGAAAGAGTGTCGGTCCCAGGGCGCAGAAGCTGCGAGGACAAGGTGTTTGTGGATAAGCATCCACGAGCACGGAACACCGGCGGGAGGGGCAGAGAGGGTGGAAAAAGTGGGCGAGAGCAAGTTGGCCACGGCCGGAATCAAAAGAACACAAAGTTTTGGTCCTCGCTTAATAGTTTCCGGACGAGGAGCTCGATAGCGGATAATAATAAATAGCCGGGGCTGGTTAACGTGGGGGTGGTTGGCGCGAGCTTGGCCCGGCGAACGAGCGAGGACAATGGGCGGCCGCAAATAATTTCCAAACTTGAGAAGAGCAGCCGGCTGGCTGTTCGGTTAAGTTCTCCTTGTCGTGCGTCGAATGAAAGGGAAGAGGCGAGAGAAAATAGAGGGATGAACAGCGGGGATTGGAAGGGATGGAAAGTGGTTAGCGGGGTGGGGGAGGTTGGACGGGGCACGGACATAAATTCCAGCATTTTTCGCGAAGTTTTGGCCCCCGGGACACAGTAATGGCGTGCAGCGAGGCGAGCCACGACCGTTTACGTCGGTATATGAGGAGGAGGGCGAGCTAGGACGAGCAGCTAGGCGCTCTGGTGGCTCGAACGAGCCGCAATCGGCGAGATGGCCAGAAACGAACGAACCAACGTCTATCTAGGCCGTGATCAGGTCGGTTCTTTGTCCCCGTCGGTATTACGAAAATCCCTCGCGGCTTTGGAATCTGGTTTCCCCCCCCCCCCCCTCCCCCCCCNCCCCCTCCCCCCCCCAGTGACATTCGCCCACGTTGCGAATTCAATCGCACGCGTCGCGTGAACTCTTTCAGCGATCGATAGAGAGAGGAAAAGGGATATAACGTAAGATTGCGGTTTGCAATCGCGAACGGCAAAACCTTCCCTCTTCCTCGAGGAGGGTGGCTCGACGAGAATCACAGTTGGAACGCGTTCAGTTCATTCCGATATGGAGTTGATACCCCGATGGTAATTGACGAGGAAACGACGCGATCGCGACTCGAGAAGGGTATTACCGGGCGATAACGGGCCGTTCGGTTTCCCAGTCGGGCCAGCAATGAATAATAGATCCGCTTTGGACGTCCGTGTGGACGTCCTTGCCGATTGAAACGCGTCGTTCGTGCTTCAACGTCGTGAGACTCGTGTCGTAAAAGCTTCGCTTGAACGTCGCGTCCGCCATAAACGAGAGAAAGGAGGAAGTCGTACTGTATTATGGAAAGTCATATGATAAATATGTCTATCGGTCAGCCAGGATTCCGATGGAAATGACGTCTCAGAAGTAGTAATCTACCGACTAAACGGCAGGGGATGAGTGTCGCAAGAGAGAGAGAGAGAGAGAGAGAGAGAGAGAGAGTCGCTGATTTTTTCAACTGGTGGATAATGAGAGAACAAGAGGTTGTAACGAAAATTTACGAGCGATACGAGTATCTGCAGCCATCGCGCGGAGGAAACGTAGCGCTCAGCGTTCCGAGTAAAATACGAGATAAAATTATTTGAAACGGAATGAACGCGGCACCGGCTCTTATTATCACGCTGAATATTTTTCTTTAATATCCCATTGATGGCATCGAGACCGGGTACAATGCCAACTCCTCTGCTCGCTCGTTTCGAAACTTTATTCCTACTTTGCTTGCCGACGACGACGTTATAATCTCATTGTTGCGGCAACGTTGCTTCGCTTATTACGAGCGATTGAGTTTCAAGCACTTGCTACAGATGCATAGATTCCACTCAACATTTATAGCGCAACGTTACAACGAATGATTAGTTTGAGAGCGAAAGAAATTGCAAGGAAGACGAAGAGGGAATATGCGGTTAATATCAGGTTTATGTTGCCTGGAAAATACGTGCCTGATACGTAATACACGCGAGGCGTATTCGGGTTGCATTCTCATATTTTAAGATGCCTCGTATTTTGTGAATCTTATTAAGGAAAATATTCCTTAACTGGCGAGACGCTAGTTGCAAGAAAGGAATTTAAATATAATATTCCAGATTCCTTTCACGTTTCCCGATCGATTCAATTAAACGGGACTTCCAAAACGGCGGGACCTATTCATCGTTGACAATTTCACCGTGGAAACTACTTAAACTGTCACGTACGAATATTCAGTTTCCAAAATACAGGTAGAGCTCGTCCCACGGTCTAAATCCTTGTCCCTCCAACTTCCGGGCAAAACTCGCCGCTCTTATCAGTATCCATTGACGTTGAAGTTTCTCTACCGTGACATCGAAACAACGTTGGCGAGGCGCCACCTCCGTGAACTCGTAACGTATCGCTTCCCTCTGTTTTCCCGATGAAAATGTATGAACTCCCGTGAAAGTCACCGGCAACAAGAAGAATCCTCCTCGCAGGACATCGATTCCCCTGCGGTTTAACGACGCCACTCCTAATGTTCCAACTACACGCGACTTCACCTTTTATTATTTCCGTGACAAATACGCATTCAGCGAATGGAACCGATACACAGCGGTGATCGCGGAGTTTCTAATTTCCCACGATCACGGCAATCGATCAGAGATTCGATTAAACCTCTTACGAGGATCTGAGGTCTCTCGTTGGAGATTTGTTTCGTTCGTTAAGCGTCGTATTTCGGATGTTACGTTGTTTTTCTCCTTTGGGCGAGAACTCGCATAAAATGGAATAGATTGCAGAAAGATATCAATGTAGGTTGTTTCTCTGGATTTTTACAATGAAAATTGTAGCAAAGGGAAATAACTGTACCAATGAGAATAAAAAAAGTTGTCGATGATTTAAACTGACGTAACTTTGCAAAAGAAAGATCCGCTTGGTTGTATTTTAAAGCTACTTTCACAGTTGCGAGAAGGCGTTTTTTTCGAAGATGACTCATGGCTCATGTAGCGAACGGGGAAAAGTGAGTAACTCCTTTTTTCATCGAAAATTGTAAAAATTCGATCGTGCGTAAAAATATTGAAACACTTTCCTTGAAGCTAGGTTCATCGCCATTTTTCACGAGATTGAAGTATAATATTGTCATTTTCCACAAGATTTAATTATATAATATTAATATTATTAATATTATTAAGTTTCAAGGAGTAGTTGTAAACAGAAAATTTCAATCTTCAAGACTGCGTTCATGAAACGAACTTTTTTAAATGTTTTTACGTGCGTTTGAATTTTTTACAATTTTCGTAAAAAAATTCTTCCCCGCTTCTACTCGTTACATGATGTAAAATAATCTTTGAAAAAAAAAAAAAAAGAAACGAACTCACGCGTGTGGAAGTAGAGGTTTCACGCTTTAAAATGAGACGAAGCGAATCGTTATATGATTTTTCTTTTTTTACAAAGTTATACTCAGATTAAATTATTCTACAATTTATCATCGTCGTCGGTACAGTTACGTTCTTCGCTATGCATATTCTTTTTTTCTTTGTGTGTGTGTTTTACAATGTGGATTGAAGTTTAAATTTCTACCCAAGTTACATTTCTGCACGGAAGAACGTCACATCATGAATAATATGGCTACTATTAGGAGTATCCATAAGTAATTTAATAAACATTGCCATCTAATGACAATGATTTAACTTAGTACAACATAACCTATATTCCAGTTAAGTATATTGATATTTAGCGCAGCTTATCATAAAATAAAATGAAATTTTATACAGTATAAAAAGAAAAACGACATTGCTTATGGATATATTAGAAGCAATAATAAAAAATTGATCTAACGACGCGAGTTTCCAAACGCTGGATCAACCGTCGGCTCTGCTTTACTTTACGACTCTCCGTATGTAACAATAAGCGTTATATATTTCGGCGTCAGCTGTTGCCGAAACGTGGACAACTCTTATTAAAACGCTCTCGCAATATATTATAAATACTTTACACTGCGGAACGTAACTCCTCTTACGTTCGTAGAATGGTTGCACGATGTCCTCCTGAAGAAGTGCCATTCTTTGCGGCGAATGGGCCGCGGAAGGGTCGGGATAACAATGGGTGGGCGCGAGAGGTATCTCATTGAAAAACGTCCAAGCAGACCGGAGGCGTACAATTTTCCGTTATATATACGCGCGCCTATTACTTTAAATAACGACGTCCATAAAATATCTCGTGTCGGCTGGCCCGTGAGAACTCTGCCCGTCGAGGCGGCCTTAAGCCGCCGCCTGTGCAAAAGGAGAACTCGGATCCTCCATCCGCCTCTGAATGTTAATTTAATATTAAGCAAGCAGGAATTAAGACTCGCCGGAAGAACGGCCACGGCGCGAGTGACCGCTTCGTCGAATTCTTGCCTTCTGCAGCTCGAACGGAAGCGAGGAACGAGCGTCCAGGCCCAAAGGGACCCGGCACGACGACAAAGTGGAAAAAAAAAAAAAAAGAAATGGAAGAATGAAGGAGGGTGGATAGAGTTGAAATTGGAGGGTTGAACCCGCAAAAAGAACGGCGGCCCACCGTGTCCCGTTCGGCTTTGTCTGTATCGTACGCCGGGCTTGCCTTTCGTTCTCCGGCGCACTGATTCCTTCAACATCCAGCTCGTGACGCGAATTCGGGATCGAGCCCCACTCGTGGGAAGAAGCTGAAACGAGCAACGTCACCAGGCTGGACAAACGAATTCGATCAGCGTCCCGATGCGTTTCTCAATCCCCGACGGGAAATCGTCCCTCGGTTTATTTCGTCGAAGGCACATACGTACGTTCCAGATCCTCGTCGTTCTCGCGTGTCGCGAGTCGAGACATCCGAGGCCGAGATTAATTAATCCGTCGAAAACGAAGTTGCACACTTAAAACGAAGTGCAATTTCATTAGAATATTGTACGCTCGTCCCCGGTGGTTCGTCGTGCCTCGATTCAAAATTTTAATCACGCAGATTTTTCAGTTCGCGGAAAATATCCCCGGTCGGTGGAGATCGATCGATGCGACTCCTCGATCGTCGTCTCGCTTGTCCGCGACGATTAAACGAGCTTTTTAATCGGAGGAGGCCGCGCTCTCGTTCGCGATTACTTAACGAGCCGACGACTTAATGAAAACCGATTTCCGTCGCCCGGTGGTTTTGTTTTCTCGGGTAATTTCACGCTCGGCGAGACACACCGTGGTCGACCGAGGCGGAACCTCGAGGAAGAAGGCGGAGGATGGAGAGAACGAAAACTCTCTGTCTCGAGAAGCAATCCGCTCGCTTATTTACCTCTCTTAAGAACCTTCCCAATCCCTCACCCCATGTTGGTGGACACGAGCGTCGGGCTTGCCTTTCTGGAATTACTCCGGCATCGTTTTCAGTTTCCGGCGAACGCGACGTGCAACGGTTTCCCATCGATATCTCGAGCGACGGCGGCCGGACGTTTTTCTTCGCGTTTCGAACGGCCCGGAGGAATCCGGAGGCACGCGAAATGGATTTATGCGTCTGCATGTTTCCTCGCGGCGCGTCTTCGCGTTGGAATTTTATACGGTACGCCAGGAGTCTGGCGTACGAACGGTACATCGACGTCGAGGAGAGTGAATGGGACACACAATGGAGACAACTGGCTGCCGCGAACGTAACGAAGGAAGCTTGAAGGAAAGAACGAGGGGGTAGAGGAACGTGGCGCGTGCCTATGGCGCGTTTGACTCGTCGAGAGCGAGATGGATGAGATCACCGTGATTCGTATATTTCGCTGTCACGCGAAATAGCTTCGTTTCCTCCAGTTTCGCAAGTAAAAGTCAGTTTTCTATTGTGATCCGTAGATGGGCTCGGATGGGTCTGACGAATGGAGCTCGTCTGCCAGTCAACCGAATCACGTTTTCAACCTTCGGTGAAAACGTTCTTGGTAGTATTTCGGACGGGGAGAGAAATCTTTTGTAGTTATAAAAAAGCAGCATAACATTTCCATTCGCTACAGAATTGTGCTTGTACTAGTTGCAGGCGTAGCAAGTAAGACTTCATTTCGATAAATATCGATAAAGCAACAATTGAAGACTTCTTGAAAACTCTTCATATGTTACTGATGCCCGTGCGTAACCTCTGGTCAAACGTTATTTCAACAATAATAAATTTTACAATTATACAGGCATTGACTATCGAATTTATTTGTTTAAATTTACTACTCAGGTAAAATTTTACAATTTCACGCGCGCTTTATTATCACCGTTCGAAGACGCAAAAGTTATTGTCAAACTGAAATTTACAGAAACTATGAAAAATTGAAATCTAGGGAGAACAAAGAGAAGTATGCCCTCGACGTTTGTACGTTTCACTAGACCAATTATTCCATCGTCAAAACGAGAAGGAAAAGGAGGGCGAGCGTCCTTGCGCGAAACGAGGATGATTTCACTTAAAAGGGGCAAAGATTCGCTGCAGGAAAGGAAACGGGAAGGAGCCACGGGGGATGGGCGTGGAGAGAGGGATGGAGAAAAATGTCCGTGTCAGAAGAATTTCCGAGAACGTATAAGCAAATTACTCAACCGGATGCACCGAGCAGAAGCTTAAGCTGGTCCGTCACGGCGAGCTATGTACGTCTGTGTGACACCGATTTCCTCTACTCGTCTCCCGTGGCGGCTTCTTGCGTGCAAGGACGCGGCCTCTCAAAAGCGCGTCCTTGTCTCCTTACTTTTTCGACTGGTCATCCCTCGCCCCTCGCTCCTCTCCTAGCGACGAAAGCATCTCAGCCACGTTGCCTCGGGCGGTGCAACGATTTTAATTAATTCGGCAGCGGAAAGCAGTTTAGTCGGAAGCTCGGTCGTGCTCCTCTTTTTTCCCAGCCTGCTAACTTATCTCGCCGCGTCGACCGTCCTTTTTCATATTTTTCGACCTAACTTCTCCTGTCCCGTCAACGGGTGTAATCACATCTTGCCCTGCTCGCTCCTTTCTCCCTCTTTCTCTCATTTTCCGTCTCCTACCGCGAATAATCGAGTCGCGTCGCGATTGTAATCAGTTCTCGTCGACCGAACAGACGTTCAAACGCCTCTTGCTCCTTTTTCGCCACGCAATAAGTGCCCTCTTTGATTCGCGATCACGGATTACCCTAGGCTAGCGTCGTATTAATGCTCGTCGACTCGAGTCCTCCGCGGGTGACGACAACCGGTGTTTCCGATTGATTCGAAAACCTTTCTCGGGACTTTTACTTCGAGTAATTACTTCACGAGTTGCCTCGTCCCCTTCGGGTCAACGCGGAAAAAGGAAGGCGGAAGGCTGAGTTATTCTTTTTACTCGATTCGAGATCGCTCGTCTCTCGCTGTTTGTACTCTCGAGTAGCGTCCCGTTCTGCTCCTTTCCGGCACGGGGGATAAAACGACTCGGGAACGCAAGGCCTCGGTGCCTTTCGAACCGCGACGAGAACCCAGATCCCCCTTTACCTTTGCAAACTAGACGCGACGTTCACTCGGCGGAGTACGTTTAACCCTCGTTACGTATGCACGTTAATACGTTACGCTTTGGCGAAAGCCCTTTCGAGTTATTCGAGTTATTCCCGCGGCAAGTTGCTAATTCCCGGCGATACCGGGGGCTTCGGCGGCTGCCGCGCGATAATTGATTTTCATACGAGCGGCTGAAACTTATCAACTTTAACAGCCACCGGGGCATTAGCCGTCTTAAGTAGTTGCACGCGTACGTCGGCGGCGCTCCTACCTCGTCGTCGTTTCCAAGCGGGCTCCGTTTCAACAGTCTCACACTAAGGGAACGATCGAGCAATCGTCGGAAAGAAACGTCGAGGCGAATAACGAGGCCAAAACTTTGCCATCTGGCAATTGCGTCGCGTTGTTGAGAACAGCGACTGGAGGACGTTTCGTTTCGGTGTGTCGCCTTAAATTGCGGCGGCAAGGCCACGAGATGACGCTCAAAGGCAGGCAAAGGGGGAAACAGGGGAAACAAAATTATCCCGGCGCTCTGTTTTCAGTGAATTAAAACCCTCTTTCCCGTGATCTGTCTTTCGAGAGTCGTTTGAGTAACGCGATTCGAGACACCGAGGTTGCCTGTCTCGTCGTTAGAAAATACAAATACTCCTCCAAGGATTTCGACGATTCTCGCATTGAAATTTTATCCACGATGGTATTTGACGATTCAATCAGAATTGGCGAAACGACTCGTCAATTGGAGAATTGTAAAATCTTTGAAATTTTTTGTTATAACGTCGTATGATATTTCAATCTAGCAATTTCATTCAGAAATTTCCAAATTTGATCATTCGTGACATCTTCAAACAAGAAGTAGCGTCTTAAGGACGATATTCAATTTGTCTCTTTGCCGTTTCTTCGTTATTACGCTCTTCAGCTATTCTCTTACCTGTCGTACGTTGGAAATTTAAGACACCGGCGTTATCTCGTTATTAGAAAATGCTTCTTCAATGCGCAAAAACTCTCATTCTTCGTATTGAATGAAATTTCACCTTCGCCCTCAACAATTTAATCAGAATATTGACTTCGGTTCTTTATTGAAGAATTGCAAAATCGTCAAAATCTATTTTCTAATGTGGTCGCTGTTTGCAGAGTGACGGCTTCAATTTCTACGTCTACAGTTATCCAGAAATCTCTCGTTCCAAATTAAATTTGCTTTTTCTTTGGCGGCTTTAAACAAAAGTACCACTTTGACAATGATATTCATTTATCTTCTTGTCGTTATTACTCTTTAGCCGTTCTCTTGAGCACGTTGAAAAATTTAAGACACTGACGTTGTCTCGTTACTAGTTCGAAAATACTTCTCCAATGCGCAAGAACTTTAAATCTTGATATTGAATGAAATTTCACCCATAGAAGCCTTCAACAATTTAATCAGAATTGACGAATTCATTCGTCATTGGTGGACTGAAAAATCTTAGACATTTTCTAACGAGCCCACTCGTTTCAAGGGCTAATATTTCGATTCTTAAATTCGTAATTTCTCTCGTCGAGGAAATGACCAAATTTCATCACGTGACGTCTCTAAGAACGGCATTCAATTTATCTCTTTGTCGTTGCTGCTCGCTTTAGCTATTTTCTTGTTGGTCACGTTGAAAAACAAACATCTGGAAAGTGGACGCGCGAGTGGCGCAGAAAAATGGAGCGAACTGTCCTTCGTGTAACGATGTTCACAGAGAATTTGGTCCCGTTAACTGGTCAGCAAACGGCATATTTCAAGCCAGATCTCGCCCTCTTCTCGACTTTGTTTGTTTTTTGCACTCAGCACTCGGCAAGGCGAGATCTGGCCAGCATTGAAACGATTTGTAAGTACTATGATGATAATTAATCTCAATCACTACAAATTTAATTTCGATAATTTACATAAAAATATTATCAATGTAACAAAATATATATTAACTAAAAATGAATAGCAAATAACGAATGACAAATAACGAATATTAAATAACGAATGAATAACTTCTATAATGGTACAGTATATATACATACATACATACACACACACACACATATATATATATATATATATATATATATATATATATATATATAAACATTTTCATGGCGATAATTAATGTACTAACAATTTTTAAATATTCTATTGTTTATGAGTTAAATAAAGTTGGCGTTGTCAATTTATCGGAAACACATCTCGGCGGAACGATTTAGTGAACATAGATGGCGCTGATCTAAATTCTGCGGTCGCTACAGATTTGTAGAGACTATATCGATAATTATTCTCAATCATAGTACTACAAATCTAAATAATAACTCCGTATATAATTTTGATAGTTTATATAAAAATATTATAAATGTAACAAAATACGTAACAACGAAAATATTTAATAACAAAAATAATGAATATCAAATGACGAAAGTTAAATAACGAATGAAGAATTTCTACTATGGTTACAATATATATATATATTAGTATCTGTAAACATTTCCATAGTGATAATTAAATTACTAACTATTTTTTTACATATTCTATTGTTTATAGATAGCATTGATCTAAATTCTTCGAAGTAAAGGTCGCTACAAATTTCCACGCACGCCCGCCATCTCGAATTGTCACCGCGAAAAAGCGCGACTGTCGCTGCATTGTTTGTCGTCTTATTTGTCAGACGAGGGCGATTCGAGCGCAGGTTCGCGTGGATCGCGGGCAAATTGAAGACCGGAAATAGAGGAATGCTTCGCGTTGATGGCGCCCGCTCGCCTTTAATCGGTTTTTGTCCTCTTAAGAGTGTTTTTCGAGCGCGAGCGCGCGCTTCAACGTATGTATGCTTATTTCTGTCGACGCGTTCGCGAATTAATTCACGTTCGCTGTTTTTCGGGGAAACGTTCGTTCTCGGAAGGAGAGGAGAGACGCGAGAATTTCGCTGGTTAAAATTATTAACTCTGTCGTGTAAAACTCTGTCGTTCCGATGTTTAGGAGAATAGTTTTGGTAATTTTAACTAAATAGTCTTGCATTTTTCTAAAAGATTGTGTAATACGATAAAGATTATTCTTAGTATTCCTCGATTTCAATTTTTGCAGATTGATCAGCGAGGACTTGAGTAGTTATTTTTCCCTCTGTACCAAACGTCTTAACCAGAACTATCAAAAGAGTCGAAATGATCGATTTATAATTTTTACAGTAAAGTATATAATCTATATATTTTATATACTGAAAACAGTGTATTTTTAGAGATTTGAACGACTTTAAAAGCTTGATTTAAATGATTCAAAAGCTTGCTGATTCCGTTGAATCATAGAGTTTTCTATTTTTGATCTCAATGTCACCGATGAGAATTTTATGCTTTAATCGTCGACAGTTTTACTGCTCTATATATATATATATGTAATTTTCTAGATGCGCGCAATTTCCAAAAATGTTTCGAAAAAAAAGGCTCGGCGTAGCTCGAAGATCACGAGAAGTCTGTTAATTGGCTTTCTTACTCTTCCCCTGTCCTCTCGAAACCGAGAGTTACAGTTATAGCCTATTTCCGCGATCATCAAAACTTGGGAATCTCTGGCAGAGTTGCTCCGCGCGAGGAACTCATCGACGCGTACGTGTCAACCAGACGATCCATCATCGAGCCTTTGTAGTCAGACGGAAGGATCGCTCTGTCATCTGTCCAAGACGGAAGTAATTACAGCCGCCGTTGTTCGACGCGAGAGCGTCTTTACGCGTTCGGTCGGTCGAGATAGTCCGCAGGAGAGAAGAAAAAAATCTGTTTGGAGCGCGTGGCAATCAGATCAGCAGGCCCTTTTGTGAGCCGAGGCAAGAACCGGAGATTGGTTGCCTCGATAACACGCCAACACGCTCTATGTAAACGACCAGTTTCGATAGTAATTTTTGGTACTCGAGGACGAACGAAATCTCATCTGAGGAAAGTTGGAAACTTTACAATTTCGGGTGTTGTTCAAGTCGTTGACAACACATTGAAAAATCGAACGAATGAAATCGTACTTGTTCAGAAATGATTGCAAAGGACAAAGCCTCCTTGCCTTACGATTTTCTTCTCAGTAAACATTGGTTATTACAACATCGTGCCGAGACGTAAAGCATTGAATTACGTGTAATTCGTATTTATTAATCTTCAGTTCGGAAGAAGAATTGAAAATTCAAATTACGGTGTTTCGAAATGCGGAAGTGCAATTTGCTTCTCCTTTCAAGTCGGAATCACAACTCTCACCACGAATGCGACTCGGTATTACAACTCACAGTCAGGTGGTTAATAAGCGAGCTTTATCTAAATACTTTCAAGCTTTATGGCGCGTTAGGTGAACGATGGCCAAACACGTTCTCCCGAATTTTACGTACCTCCGAGCTGACGTCGCATCAGCATCACACGCCACTCCGCACTTTTCCCATCAGTTGGCAAGGTGTCACGTCGGTTGAAAAGAAACCCTGTACAAGTACCATCGTGTATATATACAGGGTGTCTCGGAATTTTCCCGCCGAACTGCGAGAGCTTAATATAGAGGCCAAAGGAAGAAAAAAATGTTATACAAAGTTCGTGAATTAATTTCTTGTTAAGGAGATATAAACAAATAATGATAAATAATTACTCATTATTTTTAAAGTCTCATTTCAAAATAATGTCCTTCTGCTCGGATGCAAGCTTCGATGAAAAACTGAATTTATTGCTCTATGCAGTGTCCCAGTAGCTGCATTTTTAATACGCTGCATAAGATTTTCATATAGAAGCCACTTCGAGAAAACCTTTTGTTTCAAAGTAGTTACGAGGACATCGGATAGATCTGTGTTTATCAATACTCATTTTCAAGTATGAAACAGGCTCGTGCAAAGAAAAGGAATGAAATACCGAAACTCAGTATTTATTGCTATACTAATACTAAGTATTTATTTTTGGATCGTATCTCTGCAATAAAGCGTTAATTCGCAAACTTCGTATAACATTTTCTTCTTCTTTCGGCACCTAGAATAAGCTCTCGCCGGGACACCCTGTATATAGAGTCTCTCGTCACTTTTACGGTAAAAACTCGGCCCGTTTATTCAACCGGTGTAAAAGCCAAGGGGCGAATTACCGTCTCGTAAGATGTCGAGGAATCACTATAGAGGAGAGGCCGAACTGATTTCGGTTCGCCCTCGTTTCCTGCGGCCCTTAACGTCGCCGTGGCCGTAGACGTCCGTTGGTGGACGATGACGCGGAACGATGACCGAGGAAATAAGAGCATTTTCGCGTGCTGGCGCGGCGGTAAGTGGGACTTGCGAAACAGTTACGTTCAAATGGACCATCCAGCCTGACGAGCGAACGAACGCTCGCCGGAGGGATGAAGCTGGACAGGATATCGGAGGTCGTAGTGGCTGAGTAGTAGTAGCAGGATCGAACGAAAGAGGCCTGGTCGTTGGCACGTTCGAGAGAGTGCTGTATCCCTTTGCCCTTCTCTTCGGCGATCGTTCCTTTTCGGCCGAGATTGACGTCGAGGGTGAGGTAACGAGAGACCCCCCGGTCAGAATCGATGCATCTTTGTCGACGTAATCGGCAAACATAGCGCGCGCGCGGGCGCGCCCGATTCGAGCTGATAAAAACTAGTCGAGTTAGCCGTTACTCATACTTTAACCGGGTAAATTGAAAACGGACGACTGACAGCCGAGTCCTCGCGGGTGACGGAGGAAATTCAATTTCGAACGGCGACAATCTCGTTCGAACGTTCGAGGCACGAATTTCGTAATTGCGCCTCGGTATCGAGATTGGTGCCTATGAAAGTTCGCGAGGTTCGGATACGTCGCGGTCGAGGTTTACCGATTTCTGCTTTCGGCTTATCGAACATTTATTCGATAGCGTGACTCTCGATGCATTTACGAAAGTAAATACGTTTGTATTTCGTTTAAACTTGAAATATTCGTGCAACACCTCGAACTTTCTTTCATCCGGAGTATTATTAATTTATTCGAAGATTCGCGAGAGTTTGTCGTTCGATTTTTATCAAGATATTCCTCGAAATCGCCAATGTTAACCGACCGTTTTGCTCTGGAATTTGGCGTGGAACTTTTCGTTTCGGCGGGGAATGACGGATGGATGGAAATCGAACGTTTTAGCGGCAATTAGCATGAGTCGTTTATTTTCGGAGGCTCGGCTCGGGTCTAAAAGGTTCTTGAAATCGCCGCCGAGCGTAAATACAAAGCCGGCGAATGCAATAAGTCCGTATTGAACGACGCATGGCCGAGCGTGTGATCGTCTGGCCGGGCACGCTCGAAAATTTCCACGGAGGATCGAATCGAGGGGTAATCGGACCACGCGAACCTCGCCGAACCCCTCGAACAACGCCGGAACTATCCGTTGGACGTGCGCGCACACCTGTAGCTCTTAATAGCCGCCGCCAAAAAGGAGGCACGGCAATCACCGGGTTCGATCGGTTGCCTTCGATCCGCCTTCTATTCACAATTGCTTCATTTCCTGCTGAAAAGTCGTATTAGCGCAGGTACTCCTAAACTACTAAATTCAACGGCCGCGACACAAAAATCACGCTCGTCTGTATAGTTTGCCCTTCTCCGCGAGAAATCTGTAGCAGAAACCTATCATTTCTGTAGTGTTTCTATAATTATACTCCCAGGAGAATTGAATCGTGACAATTTTTTCATTTTTTCTATTTTCTTTTTTTTTTTCTTTTTCTGTGAAACCGAGGAGCTCGCACGCGCTTCCAGTTAAAGTTCAAGCTGACGCTCGCGTCCTGCAATTTGATCTTGAAAAACGAGAATCTATCAGAGCGAGAGATAATAATGGTGCCATCGACAATTATTAGGGGGCGTAGGGAGGGAAAGGGGTCGTTAACTGGCAGTCATTGCTCGCTTGCCTCGCGAAGCATTCTCGCGGAATAAGTCGGCCATTTGTCAAAGCTCCTCTTAAGAAGCTTTCGGCGGCGAGTAAGCTCGCTTGATTGAGTAAATCACCGCCGTTCTTTGCCCTCCCTTTGCCTCCGCTCTGCCGCCCCTTTTTCGTCTCGATTCTCTCACTGCCTCGTTCGCACGGAAACGGAGGACGTTCGACCAGTTCGATAGAACTGCCTTCGCGAGCACTTTCGAGCATGTTCGTTCTTGTTTCGATCGTGTATGCGCGAGCAAGAAGAAGGGAAGTTGCTCTCCTCCTCGACTCCTCCTT
Organism: Frieseomelitta varia; assembly: GCF_011392965.1. Classification (NCBI taxonomy): domain Eukaryota; kingdom Metazoa; phylum Arthropoda; class Insecta; order Hymenoptera; family Apidae; genus Frieseomelitta; species Frieseomelitta varia. The sequence goes on from NW_025110685.1 coordinate 698,774, forward strand.
CGCGCTGATTGAAATTCGGCGTACGTTCTCGCGAGGTAAACGTCCCGTCGATTCGAATCGGCCCGCGCTACCGATTCTCACCGAACTGACCGAATCTTTCGATACGTACCACGATCCTCGCACGATTTCTCCCAGCGCTGCCCTTCGCCCACTCGACGACGACGACGACGTGACGAGTTATACGTGCATCTTTTCCGAATCGCGAGCTGATCAGCTCGTTGACGATTACTCGTTCGTCTGCTTCTTCTTTTTCTTCTACTCCGATTTGCGACGCGATTCGAGTTGACGGAGACGTTGGAAATCTTCAATGACGATCGTTCAAATTATTGTACGATTTAAACGTTTTTTGGGGCAAATCTCGTGTATTGACAGTTTTCTTGTTAGAAGAAAGTTGCTACTTTTCGATAATGATCGTTTAAATTACCGTGAAAATAATAATAAAATTAAACTCGCTTGATTTGTGATAAATAGGTTTGTTAATATTCAAGTAATTAGAAGGAAACTGAACAAGTCCGGATACGACGATGACAAAGAAATCTCTTATCCTCAAGGGAATTATAGAATGAACTTAATTTCTTTCTTTGCCGTCGCCGCCAAATTAATTCCCAAATTGATGAACTTATGTCACAAACATTTAACTTTGTTTTTCGTTCAATATTAAATATTAAATCTTATTAAATATTAATTTTATATTTAATATTGAAAATGAACCTATGATATTGGAAGATTTAGTTTCATAACAATTTCATATTTATTTAAAAAATAAATTGTGTATATATATATATAAAACAATAATTTTAAATATATTAATTGTAAGAATAAAAGTTTTTAAGAAAATTAAAGTTGTTTTTAAATTTAATGGAATTGAATTTAAAATGAAACCTAGTAAATAATTTATACTAAAGTAAATAAACCTAAAGTAAATAATTTTTACAACAAATACAAAGTGTACAAAAAGTGAATGATGGTCTCTCCAGATTTAGTTTCATAACAATTTCATATTTATTTAAAAAATAAATTGTATATATATATATATATATAACAATAATTTTAAATATATTAATTGTAAGAATAAAAGTTTTTAAGAAAATTAAAGTTGTTTTTAAATTTAATGAAATTGAATTTAAAATGAAACCTAGTGAATAATTTATACTAAAGTAAATAAACCTAAAGTAAATAATTTTTACAACAAATACAAAGTGTACAAAAAGTGAACGATGGTCTCTCCAGGCGACAGAAACGAAAGAGCGACCGGAATGGAAGGAAAACGCGGGATTGACGCGTATGATTATTCAGGTTGCCGAGGCGTTCTCAACAAGTACCGGGTTTGGAGCACGGCCAGCACAGGGTTCGATCGAGGCTCGGGAGATTCGATAAATGAAGCAACCGCGAGGAACCGTGGTGAAGGGGGTCGCGCGGTGCCGATTGATTTACACTGGAAGAATGACGGCCACCGATGGATTTACCGTGACAAGTATCGCGCCGTGATTAATTCCCCCGTCGTCAGTCGGTATTAATCTTGGCGGCGCGATTTCCAACAACGGACTGCCTCTCGAGCAGCCGTGATATTTATTTCGACGCGTCGTGACACGCGTCGCGATTATTATTCACAATACGTAAGATATGCAGGCGACGCGGCAACGAGAACACGGCCGCCATTAAATTTCAATATCGAACTCGGATTTCCGAACCGCGCCGCGTTATAAATTATTGATCAGACGAGCCGGAGGGTATCCTCCGTTGGATGATAGTTTCGCGGGACTCGCGGCTTGATTGGCAAAAGGGCCGGGGATGAGTTGGAGCCTGTTCGGCTCGCGGGAAGGGGCACGAGGGGCCACGCCGTTCGAGTTTCACCCTTCATTCTTAAAAGTTGCACAGTCGAGAACGGCGGTAGCAGAGAGAGAAAGAGAGATCCGATCCGAAATGACTTTTTACGAATGTAAATTCCTTATCAAACTCGAAGTCGGATTACAAATTCGGAACGAGGCAAAGTTCTCCGCGGTGTCGTTTCACTCTCTCAAGAGAGGGCTGCTTTACGAACAAGAGGAAGAAGAAGAAGAAGAAGAAGAAGAAGAAGAAGAAGGAGGAGGAGGAGGAGGAGGAGGAGGAGGAGGAGGAGGAGGAGGAGGAAAAGGAGCTCGGTAGAGGATGTTCGATCGAGAGAGGATGAGACGGAGGATACGAATGGTTACGTAGACGGGCCACGGGGGGTAACCAAAGAACTTATGAGAGGAGAATTACGGGCGCAGCTACCTAATATGCATAATAACGTCTGATTCGGAATTTGTATTCATATCTGCTGGCTCGCGAGCCAGCCGCAGCCCGAGCCAACCGCACTTCGATGTCTCCGCGGGTGGGAAAGCGCCGAACGACGTTCGCGTTTGATAACTTTCCACGTGTTATTGCTTCTGTACGGGTCTACTAATGAGTTTTGAAAATTGAACGCGGCGCGCCTCGTTCTCGGCACCAGTGACGAATAACGGAGTTGTAAGCCCCGTAGCGCCGAAGCATCTCCGATGAATAATAGACGCTGGATCCTTGTAAGTAATTTGGGGAGAGCGAATGATAATGCGGTGGTAAAAACGAGCGGACGAAAACGGGGTTTCCCTTGGAATTTGGACGATTTGTCTCCAATCTAACGGCCTGAATTATTGACGTGGAGGTCGCCTAAATGTTTTACGATAATTAAGCTCGCTGTGTGCTTTGTGCCATCTTCCATTCAATTACGCTTGTCCGTGGTTATCGAGCTTTCGTAGTCTCGCGTTTCTGCACCTTGGGTCGCAATCCGGCGAAAAATCTTTGCCGAGCAAGAGAAAAAAATTGAAGAGACGATCATTTAGAAGGTTCATTTAGAAGGCTCATTTTCAGAGACGAGTGATCGGTATCGACTTCGTTATTCCGGTCAGAACGAACGACGGTAATTTCTCTTTCATTTCGCCGCTCGGATCTCCATTCGTCGTCTGAAGAATTCCCCGGCCGATCGTATGTACACGAGCGCGATACGTCGTTCGCGGTGGGATTAGCGGAGATTATGTAGCCCCCTCGCGTTCAAACTTTATCGTCGCGGCCGTAAATCGTGGCGCGGGCGCGCGTGCACAAATGCGCGTGCAATTTGGGAGGAGGCGCAGCGATTTTCGCAACAGTTCGTTAAGCCGGTCTGTCTCTAATTCCGGATTTGCCGGCGGCCTCACGTAGACGGTGTAAGTTCCGTTTAATAAGAGAGGAGGGGGCAAAGATCGGTCGTTTCTCGGTGGATCTCTGTTGCGCGATTCGAGACGCAGCGATTCACGCGTTCCACGCGGCAGCGTCCGGCCGTTTCGCCGAAACTTAGCTCTCTCGCCGCACTTTCCGCAGTCTCGGTGGCACACACGGATGGCTAGCATCGGCGCGGCAATTATGCAACGGCTGGATAAAGGGACGCGCTCCGTATCCGGTTATAGAACGAAATGGCGACGAGTCTGCAACACCGGCGCAAGTTTCTGACGCAAATTCTACTGTCGTCTGGCTCGCCCTTCTCCAACCCTTCCCCTCGTCAACCCGTGCCACGCCACGCAACCGCTGCTTCCACTTTTCGGCCTAGCACCTAGTGCATACAAGGTGATCCCCGTGAACCGACCGACGCGAATATCCGTGAAATTCCAACGAGCGACGTGTTTCGTTTGCATGGAAATTTCGCCTGCCGGAAGGCCGGCTCCGCTGCGAACATACGGACGTTAATTTGGCCATTTTTTGCCCCCCTGGCGGACGAACTGTGGAGAATGTTGAGTTATATTAAGATGAGCGAGAAATGATTGATCGTATCCCTCGGCGCTGGGAATTATTGGTAGTTTAAGAATAGACGAGTACGTGTAAACGTGATTCTGCGTCTCGTTAATATTCTTGCACGTTCTCACTAGTTGCAGAAAATGAAAATATCTGATTGCATTTAGGCCAAGTTTCATCGAAATCGGTGATTTCACACTTTGCGACATTCGGTTGTTAATTTGACAATCGGAGAATCGAAAATGAGAAGAGATTGATTTCGCTTAATAATCACTCTTGCCAATAATTATCGAAAGCTTCAAACATTCTCTTCATTCAGTCGTCTTAAAATCGGGAACGTTCGAGTAATCTTTCTAAAAGTTTCGAATTGAACGACGTCGCTATTCTTAAGATCGAGTTTCTTTTGCGACAATAAAACAATAAAACATTTTCCTTCGTTACCTATGTTACCTCCGATTACTCGGGTCAAAAATCACATTTCTTGCATCGAAAAATATCTCGTCGAAGCACGACCGGTCGAGCTATCGTCGAGCCACTCCACTTAAAAATCCTATTCACCCCTCCACGCCTCGTGGCAAAAATTCACGCGAGATTGCCCTTGTGGAATACCCACGGAGGCAAAGTGCCTCCTCTGAAACAATTATTCCACGGGCTAGCGGAGAGTAGTCATTCAACTTAAATCACCCGGTATGCTGCGGTTCCTCTGAGCGGCGACCGTTCGTTCCATCCACGTCCCGGCCGGAACTGGGCGTTTGCGGTTGCGACACTCACACGTTTGCTCAAGTTGACAACAAGCAGCAGTCGCCGGGCCGACAGTTAAGCTACTTGGTCTGATAACGAAGCGGACGGGCCGGGCACGGCCTCGTTATTTATTGAAATGCATGCGTGCGACGGCAGGCGGGGATGGGGTTGAGGAGAAGGAGGAGGAGGTAGAGGAAGAGAGAAGCGGAGAAAGGGACGGGACGGGACGGGACAGTTTGCAGTTGCATTCTCGCATAGCACATAAGGCGGGCAACGTTAAACCGACGACCGAACGATTTATTCGATGGCGCTGGCTAATGGCGGTTGGTCGCGTGCTTTTGATTACACGTTCAACCGCGCCGCTCGTAATTGAGCGACGCACGGATATTGAATAAATAAACAAATGGACGCGCATTATGGACGCCCCCCCCCCTCCTCCCCTGCGGTTTTCACCGTTCGCCTAAGCAGCCGTTTCGACTGCTCCGCGTCGTTCAACAACGACACCATGATTAACGAGTTTGTACTAACGGCCGTTCAATTTTGCATGCCTCCGTGATGCGTTCTCCGAACAATTGCGCTCGTTCTTTTCGAACGTGAGATTCGTAAGTGCTGTGGAATTGTGTCGATCTTGGCGTTCTAGATTAAATTTTCTTCGAATTGTCTATATCTATATGTGTGTGTGTGCTCTACATATGTACAGAACCCTAAAATTGCTTCTGATTGTGACTACTTCTTTCTAAGATACGAGAAATGACTAAGTGGTCATTTTGAATACTTAAAGCCGCGAGTTTTTTTAATTTTCTCTCTCTGCCCCTCGCATTTCGATTCCAACTTGATTTCTGATCGATCAAATCGATTCTCTCTCATAACATTTATGCTTGTATCTCTTCTTCGAGGAATACCATTACTGCGAAGATTACATTGAGTGATTGATCGTGTCTATTTAAAAAAAGCAATAAGTATTAAACAGTAAAATCAGAAATGAAATATATTTACGAATAATTCTAATATACACCCTGATTTGCACGTCGAGCGAGAAAGATTTGAAAATAATGAATATTCTTTTATAATGCAAAGATCAAGATTCCATTTTATCCGTAATTTGTATATTTTGGATATATAGATTTCACAAACAAATATTTTATTAACATTTACTTGGAAAAACGTGTGAAAAATATATTGTTTCTTATACTTTATATATTGTTTCTTTATACTTTCTATAAAGGTTCTTTTGCAAAATGATATACACCATTAAATTCGTCGTTGAAAAACACTAATTTCATCAATTTACACAAAAACTGTTCAATAATTTCCGAGATGTAACCGAAATATGTTCCGTACCATGAAATTTGAGATTTGTTTTCACCCCAGTTTCAACATCGACCATCGCCGATAAAAAAAGAGTACAGGTCAAATATTTTTTTGAAAACTACATTTACGCCGAATTTGATCGAAAAAACAATAAGCTTGGAGGATTCACATTTCGATATGTTCCCTAGTCAGATTGATTTTTGCGAACTTCTCGCAAATGAAAAGAGAATCGTATAATCGCCCCGAAATTCCCTTCGCCACTCGTCGTCCTCCGTTTCAATTTACCTGTGAACTGTGAGCGGGGACATTCGTTCGTGACAATCGAAACCCCGACGGAAATCGGGCACGGCTTTCCCCGAAACGAAAAAGAAAAGAAAAAAAAAGAAGTGGCGATCGCGTGGCCATTGCGTTTCTGCGAATAATTCCTTCGTATCGAAACCAAGCCGCGTCCCACATGCCGCCGAGAACAGTCGATAGAACCAGCCCGGACTTGATAATTCTTTCGTGTCGTTTCTCGCGCAGTACAGTTCGCGTTTCCGAGAATCGATGGATCGACTGCGAGGGCGCCTCAGTTCCGAAGAGTGACAAGTTCGCCTGTATACGGACATGCAACTTTAATGGTCCCGAGTCGTTTATACCGACCGCCGCTAGAGCAACACAGATAACACGCCTATTCCCTGTAATGCAAACCGAAGGCAAACAGCGCCGATCCGGAGGCTGCTCGATCCCGTAACCGTCTTCGAAATTTGCATTTCGCCGGGTAGGATCCGTGGAAAGCTGTTCCAACTGGAAATCGAACGATGGATGAGGAATGAGAATATAGTAACATTGAAAATGATGATTTGCTTCGTAGATCTCTCAAGTAAGAAATCAAAAAGCGAGCGCAAACACTGTGTGCAAAGTTTTCAAATAATATTTCATTTTTCATTTCTCATCTTTCCTCTTCATTTTTTTTTCTTTTCCTTTTTTATAAAATTTTAGGCGATACTGCAACGGCTCACTTGTTATTCATTTTCAAACAACATTTCATTTTTCATTTCTTATTTTTCCTCTTCGTTTTTTATTATAAAATTTTAGGTGATTCTGTAATAGCTCGCAGTGGCATATATTTGAATAATTATTATTTAATATAAATTAATATAAATATAAATATAATTAATATAATATAATATAAATATAATATAATATAATATAATATAAATATAATATAATATAATATAATATAATATAAATATAATTTAAAAAATTAATTTACGATTGAAGACTTTTGGTAGACCATTGTTTATTTGCTGACTAACACGACATTGTGTGCACTATGACAAAATTTGTTTATCATAGAAAGCTCTGCTATGCGTATTGTACATGTATGAAATGTCAATCCTTAGCACGTGTGTAGAAGTCTCTGCAAGTGAAACAAATTACGAAAATATCGTTTTAGATATCACTCGGTTGAATCTCCAGCGGTACATTAACGCATCCATCGAGTACTACGTTCAGTAGTATAAGTCAGACGCTGATCAGACGCGAAGCTTGATTCTTATATAAACGAACGTATGCGCTCTCAATTCGCGAAAATAGAACGCGTTTAATAAGGAACGAGATTAACGTTAGAGTTCCCTGCCGTTTTTACGACGGCCATTCGTACGTTCCGTTATTAATTTAGGAGGAGAATGTTGATAAACGTTAAACGTTACGGCGTGGCGTAACGTGCAAAGGCGGTTTATAGTTATCTAGGATTACTTAGGAACCTTTTAAATACTCGCTACATCCGTATGATCCTCATTTTATGTGTCGTAAAGACGCGTCGTAAAAAATATACTACGTTTTTTTTCTCTTTTTTCTTTGTTTCAGGTAAGTGTCCCGTAAACGAGACTCACCTTAAGGCGATGATTTAATTTCCTATGGCCGGCATTCGGCGGTGCGTAAGTCTTAAAAGCATGCGATTATATAGCTTTAAGAAATTTCCGTGTTAACGTATCGCTTAGATTGGATGGGTAACCCTAATGTACACTAGGCTAACCCTCCTATCTATTTATTTAAAGCAGAAACTCGGTAAAGAAAGATCTACATCGTGGATCTACTTCGTGGCTGAAAGAAAGGAGTAACGTTTAGAAAAAGGTCACGCGACTAACCAAAGTTAGTTCAAGCTTTCGCTGCTAGATATTAACATTGCGCTTGTACAAATAAAGAATAGCATAGCACTGCATTTTTGTCAACGTTTCGAAGCGTGAAACGTATACACGTTGGAGAGTTACATTTTCTTGCGGGCTTTTTGCTTCTCGGACAATTCAATACGAGTTGGTTTAAATATTTTTTAACTAGTAACGCGTTGCCAGGAACAATGAATCTATGGACCGAACAAGCTGCCGACGCTATTTGTGTACATCACCGATAATTTCTCTTTTTCGAGCAATTGGGTCATTTTTCTCTTTTTATTAAAAATTACTTTCAGGAAATGAAAATTTCCCTATTCCCAAGCCGGAGCTCGAAATAATCAGTTCTACAGAAATAGTTACTCTCCTTTCGTTGAACGTGATTTCTGCGGGACGAAAATATTCCCATCGCGCAACTGTTCGAATTACGATTTAAAAAATATGAATCTGAAAGTGGAGCAATATCGCGGGATTCCACTGAAAAGGAAGAAAAAAAAAAAAATCTAGTCTTAAAAATAGAACGCGTTTAATAAGGAACGAGATTAACGTTAGAGTTCCATGCCGATAGACTTAGAAATCTCTCCTTTTCAACAAAGTTGAAACGAGCCTTTCGCTCGCCAGGTAGGTCGATCTATCCGTTGTTAGACGCGTAAACAGGATTCGCGGCGTTATCGCGGCGGATGGGTGAAACGGGTGACGCGCGGTCTGACCCAAAATCGGAAATTGTAAATGTAGGTTGGCGGAAGCTACGTAGGCGTCGGCCAATAACTCGGCGAACAATCGCGACTGATTCTGCATCTCGATGAAGTTGGCTCGGGCGACAAGGATTGCATCCGAAGTTGTGCGGATTCGAGGAGTTGGGGGAGAAAGGCGAACGAGACGAGATCGAAGAGGAGGAGAAGGAGGAACGGAAAGGGGAACAGGGGAACAGGGATTCGTTTGGTTGTGAAGCAGAAGAGAGGAAGAGAGAGAGAGAGAGAGAGAGAGAGAGAGAGAGAGAGAGAGAGAGAGAGAGAGAGTATGTACTTCGGGGTACGACCACTGGTTGAGTTTCCTCAGACGGCTCAAACGAAACTTACTTGGCAAGTTTCCACGACGCGGCCCGCGGAATAACAATCAATTAAATTTCCGGAAATTCGCTCGACGCGACCCCCTACGGTCGACAATTTCAATGTAGATTCGCCCAGTGTCTCTTCAACCTCGTCATACGTGTCTTTCGTCGTCCGACACGAATCGCTGGAGCGCGAGTTTCTCCCTCGTCGAAGAGCGAAAGACTTCGATCTTCCCCAACAGTGGAAGCCAACTGTAGCCCGCAGGGTTGATTCAAGTCAGAGATGGTAACGCGGTTGGTACAGGTGAGATGTTGGAACAGCCTGTTCCCGCGTTTTCGTCGATCGTTGATTCGAGCGTGAAACGCAATCGAAGAATTCAACGCAATTAGCGAACGTTGGAGAAGGAAATTGATTTTCGATATACAATGTGGTGGTTAGACATTGCTGGTAACTCGGCACTCGTTTGTCGTCTCGTTTTGTCGGCGCGTACCGCCGTCGGAAGTGGAGGTATCCGAGCAGTAACGATTTCCTGTCCAACGGCTCGTTACATCGTTACCGATGTCGTTCGCAGTGTTTAGTCAGGCAACGAGAAGCGCGCGCGAGAAAAGAAACGACAAAAGGGAACGCTCGCAGCTATTGATAACGCGGTGTGGATTGGTAACGAGAGGATGACAAGTTTGCCAAGAAATTGCCCAAGAAATTGCCAAGAAATCCCCGGGTATATTCGAGAGAGAGAGAGAGAGAGAGAGAGAGAGAGAGAGTTTGTGCTAGAAGTTACTCCTCGGCTGGAACGGTCAACTCGGAAGGAATCGTTCGCCTTCTTCTCTTTCGATGCTGTTGCCTTCTCTTGCCTCGTTTCTTGTCTCGTTTCTTCCGCTCCTTCCTCGGGTAGAACGAACGAACGCTTCCTTCTTTTCCCCTTCAGCGCGACGCTGCTGGAGCAACAAAACTCGAGAGGAATAACAAGAATAATGGGAACCGCGCGGGAGGTGAAAAGAGATATGAGAAAAGCGCGGCGAACGCTGCGAGAATACGGGAAAATTAAACGGCCGATAATTGACCCGGGTGTATCTCCTCGCGGAAAGTTCGCGGAGACCGTTGTTCGGATAGCTTGGTTGGTTTTATTGTCGTCGGGAGTATCGAAGTTGCGAGTAGTGTACGGGCAAACGGTCGTTGCAGCCGCAAACGGCGCGACACCAGGTTGGACACGACTGCCAGGAGACAGATGACGAAGGAAAGCCCTCTGGAGGGAAGACACAAGACGCCGCGGTGCAGAAGTTTTCGCGAGGTCGTATAAAAGAGGAACTGGCATGAAGGTAGAAGGTGGAAACCTTGGCGAGAGTTTGGCCTGAACGAGAACGGACGCGCGATGAAAAATAGTGGTGGGAACAAGTGAAGGAACCGCGCGGTAATAAAGGAAGAAGAAGTGAAAGGAGGGAGGGGGGGGGGGAGGGAAGGAAGGAAGATAGCAGGAAAAAGGTGGAGCATGGTAAAGCAAATTTGGAGCTCCGTCTATGAATGTACATCTTTACGCGTCAGCGACCGTGCTCGCATGAATAAATTACGCCGCCTTGAATCGCTCGGATTTCTTGAGTAACGTGATTTTTAAATAATTCCGGAGTAATCTCGTGAGAGACGGCAAGGGAAATTCGCATTTTCCCCGCGAAAGGGGGTCACGTCCTTCATATTTTACGTCTCGCTGCGGGAACAGCGTTTACGTCGGAAATCCACCGTGCAAATAATTATGAACTGGCGTTCGTAAAATTGCGTTCTACGCGCGAACACGGGGGAATCGAGTCACCTCGAATCACCGTGACGTTTTATCAGGTTCGCGAGGCACGCACACGTCGTTGTTCCAATTTCATCGCGGTTGATTAAGCACGAGGAGTGGATGTCGGGTCGTGAAGTTGGGTCGATCTTCGGAACAGACGCGCCACGTGTGCGAAGGAACACGAGAAACTGCAAAGGAGAGAGAGAGAGAGAGAGAGAGAGAGACTATCCCGGAATTATCTCCGTGATTTACGCGGCGAATAATTCAATGAAATCAGTATGTGCGTCTGAGCATGAAATTGACTCCGACTACACGGAGTGCGTCGTTCGCGATCCGTTGTAAGCATACCGCTACACTCTGCCTCGAAATTCATCGATTCTTATCAATCGTCCACAGCGTCCAACAGTAATTTCTCTAAAAAAACGATTCCGATTATATTCTCCAATTCTCGTCTCATTTCCCATAAAGTTTTCGTAAAGCCGACTCGCGTGACGAGGATATATCTAGAAGCTTGGATCGAATGAAAAACATCTGACAATTTGAAGCGACGTTCAAAGCGCTGAGGCAGTTCTCAACGCGAGCGATCCGATCGCAATTTGCTCCGTTGCCTCTGTCCAGGCAACAATTCTACGTATTATCGTAGTCTCGCGGTACGCGTGTTCCCGAAAGGTCTAAGCACGTTATCGCTGGCTCGCGGGCCGAGTTACGAGCATGCAAATAGCGGCGCGAGGGCCTGCCCGAGCGGATACACGCCGTGTACCGCGAAGAATTACGCGGGATCTTGTGTGTTGCCGGCCGATACCGGCTTGGCCTCGAGCGTTAACCAGAGGCGGTTAACGATCATCACGCGAGTTTTTGAAACAATTACGCGCGAAAGGAGCCACAGGATAACGGGAAACGAGCGTTTCCCCTGGTTGTTAACGTTTTTTTGTTCGTTTTCACATCGGCTGGTGTTCCCCTCCCGGCTATAGGTGAAATTAACTCTTTGCGTTTGCAACCGGTTCGCGGACCATAACGAGTGACCGAACTGTGTACAATAATTCGTCGCTTTCTTTTTCTTTCGAACTCGTCGAATATGACAATAAACTTGTCATTTGTTTTGCCTGGGTTACATTTAAATATACTCGAAACATCTAGAAAACGCTGCAGTTTGGCACAAAATATTCTCGACGTGCAGCAAGAGGTTAAAAATGCATATCGGCCACTTGGATCGGTCATTGAGTCATTACCGTCCGACTTATCAGCGAACATTCGTTTTACATGCCACGTTTCTGTTTCTACTCGCATGACCTACTATTATTTTTTCCTTTGAACGAAGCGGTCTGTACAGTTGTACTCGGACAACTTTCGGAGGGAATTCGCGTTGTTGGGATACCGTTGTCTGGATACCGAGGCTCGAGTGAGACGTTCTGACCAAGTGTTGGAACGAGCACGTAAATTGCCTTTTATTTCTCTTTACGGCGACTATATGTCCCGCGTGCGCGTGATTACAAAGCTCGCCGAGCTCTGTAAAATGGAGCGGCGAGAATTAGCGAGAGATCGGAGATCGGTGGAGGAAATCGAGCGCGAGAGGGTACGACGAGTCCATAGGGGCGCGGCGAGAATCGAACGAGGAGGAGAGAAAATGAAGTTCGAGGGAATTCTGTCTAACAGATAATTCGAACTAAAAACAGCTCGTTAACGACAAGAAAGGCAGCTTTCGTTCTCCTACCGAAATAATGCGAAACTCCGGTGAACAGTGAGAGAGGAGGGGAGAGATAGAGGGTAAAAGGAGGTTGGTTCTTACTTCGTTCCTGTTAAATCGAGTTCCCCGGCGAGGGGATCGAGAAAATATTGAATACCCTGTCGTCCACTCGGCGCGGAGTTTTAATGGATCCAGCGGAGCACCGCGGGAGTTGGAGAAGGTTTTCGAGGATCGCGCGATATCGCGTCCACGGAACTCTCGTCGGCGAGAGGACACCGCCGACGGGAAACCTCGAAACTCGTCACTGGCGAGCAAATACGAGAATCGACAAGATCGGCAGTGAAAAAAAAAAAAGAAAAAAAAGTAGAACGCCGGAGCCGTCTGCATCTCCAAAGTTGCAGTTCGCCGAAGGTTCTTCTCATCGAGCTGAATCGATCTCAGCACGTTACACGCGCGCCAACGTCACTTTCGTTGTCCCTTTCTTACCTACCGGAGCAGGAACGTCCTCGGCCGCTCGACATTCCAGCTCGTTGTCTCCACCGCTCGTTCGACGTCGGCCAACCGTCTGAGCGTTTCCAACGTTCGGCCAAACGAAGCAGATATCTTCTTCCTTCGAGGTCGAGCCTTCTGCAATTTACGTAATCCGTTGTCGGCTGCCCGCGCGTTTTCGTCTCTGGCTGACCGTTCGATCCTCTCTTCCGACTGACCGACGTGTTAGCCAACACCTCGACGCTCCAACTGGATGAAAATGTCTTTTTTCCTTTTTTTTTTCTCTTTTTCTTTTTTGTCCGAATCCTCCTCGAAATCCCCGGGAAACGACGTCGTCGTCGTCGTTTTACGGAACGAGCTCGTAAAGTCCACGTCGACCTATCGTGGAGATGCCGCGCGACGCGACGCTTTCAAAGACCTGGCTTAGAAAGATCGCGAAAAGGCCAACACCTGCCCCTCTCGTGTATCCTCGCGTCGCTTTGTTTTACGATTTCATCGGCATTAATGAATCTCGGGCGGTGTTAGCCTCACGGTTAGTTAGTTAAGAGTTATTCGCAGTTACTCGACTCGACTCGACTCGACCGCCGCGGGCGAAACTCTTTCGTCCGCGCCTCCACGTCGTCGGGATTACCGGGATTAGCGCCTCCGTTCGATTTAATGAAATTATAGGCGAACCACTGTAGCGATCGTACGATACGATACGCGGCTAGCAAATAATTCCATCGTTTCGCGATATTCCCGACGAGGTTATTCGCCTCACGGCGTGTGCAATGGCCTCGGTGTAAATCGAAAGGCGTATCGATACGCGACACGGGCGTACCTCGCGTTTCTTTTTTCCTTTTTTCCTTTTTTTTTTTTTTACCGGATTTACCCGACTCGCGGTCCGCGGCAAGAAATCGCGCAGTTGTCGACTACTGTTTCTTGCCCGTCGTGTACCCCGACAGTATTAACAACGATGGCCGACGGTTCGCCGATGCTGTCATTAACCGAATCACCGGTGCGCTCGCGTAATTATGCAGGACTCGCGGTCACCGGCGAGGTGGAACTCGAAGGCAAGAAGCCGTGGCTCGGACACGCTCGGACGCTTGCAATCCGATGGAGCGCGCGCCAGCGTCCGGTTGCTGCCAGAGTTGTTGCGACGAGAGAGAGGAAGAGAAAGAGAGGTAGAAACGGAGCGAAAAAAAGGAGACGTCGCGTCGGATCGATCGCCGCGTTTCAACGCGATTAAGTACAGGTGCGTCCAATTAAAGCAGGGGACGCGCAGCCAGATGGTGGATAACGCGACTCGAATGTCGTTACCGGTACCGCCGCGAAACCGGTGTAAATCGAAGCGAATCGACGCGATCCCATTCGATAGCGTCGACGACCACGGGCACAAAACAACTCGGCTCTTTTCATTCACCCGTTCCATGGAATGTCGTTATTTCCCTCCTCCTCCTCCCCCCCCCCCCCCCCCGGCCGGTTTCATTGATTCCTAGTTTTCGATGCGAGGAACACGCGTCCGACATTTCTGTCTATTGGATTCTGCAAAAAAAAAGGGGGGGAGCAAAAAAAAAAAGAAGAAAACAAGAACAAAGAACCCTTCTCATTGGTCGTTCGTTCCGTTGGCGCGCACGGCGAGTGAAATTTACGAGGAGAAAATTTTTCCAATCAGAGGGAAAGATTGGATCCAACGATTTCGATCGACGGATCGACGAACGGGGAGGCTATACACGAGGTGGGAAGGACATATTCGTGTCTCTCGGTAAGGAGGCATATTCGTGTGAAGGAAAGGACCGCTTATTGGAAACGAGACGATCTCGAAATCGGTCCAGACGATTCGGGTCACGGAGCCTCGACGGGGGTTAATGTTGTATCAGTGAAAGACTTACCATTCTCCCGGTCGGGGCAGTATTCAATGGTGGTGAAGGTAGACCGGATGGGAGGAGGGAGCGGCGAGGAGGGTTGGGGAAAGCGTTGGCCAGAGTTTGGTCCAAGTGTAACTGTAATTCGTTGCTGGCTTCTCACCCCTTTCTCCGTCGTGTGTTCTTATTTGCTTCGAAGCCCAGCATCCTAGTGCACCCAAGTACCGATTCCACTCTAATATAAATTGACCGGGTAACGCGTTTATGTTCTTTCTCCCCCTCGTGCGGCGCATCGTCCGCCCGACTTGAGAGCGCTCGAAATTCACCGAGCTCGGTTCGACGAACGATCCCGTCTCCCTTCCATTCCTCCAGATTAATTATTAACGACGCGATTCCTTGGATTTGTATTTTTGCCATCGTTCGTCGCTACACGAAGCAAATGGCTTGTTAACCCCATAACCGAGTCGCACTTTTCGTGGTTCATTGGTTTTAAATAGTAGAACTTCGCAGTTGCTGGAAGACCGATTTGAAAGAACGATCGATTATCGGGAATAAACGAGGGTAATTTGATCAACGTTTGTGGACAACTTTTCGTAAAGACGATTGGTCCTCGAGAATAGAAACTGAAAGAGATCTTGATTAAATTTTTGCTTATACCTTTTAATTGTGGTCTCGAAGGAACGAAGAACTTGTCATGAAGAAATGACTGTATTTTATGTAATAACGAATAATGAAAAGTAATTACAATTTGTTACTCGAATTAAATTCCTTGCCGAAAATAAAGCATATTTAAAGTAAATTATAGACAATTTAGAATATTTTAGTAAGAGTAATATATTTCTAAATATTTCACTGCCATTAATATTAATTATTATCATTAAATATCAATTAATTACTATTAATTAAACGATAAAATTATAAGTTTGAAAGGAAACTAGTGTCATTTCTCTGTAATTTAATTATAATTATTGTATTATATTATTGTAATTTAACTTAATTTCAGTCACACAATACTCTGTGTTTGACGAGTATAATCGTCGTTCTAGCGACGCAATGTAGACACACACACACACTTTTAGCTACGAGGTTAACATTGTTATCCGTAAAATAGCCTGAAATTGTTCGATCGTGTCAAACAGCAATTAAGATAATTCCATTGCATCAACAAACCAACCAATGAACACGCCTTGAACCGACGTGCTCTTGGATCGGTCGCTCGATCGAGCATCGGTCTATCCGATCGTTTCATTGTTACGCAACGCGCGCGCGAACTCGCCGAGCCGTGTAACACAGAGCGATTTTTCCGCTCGGCGAGGCTCACGGCGAGGAATGGCGGACAAAGTGCCGTTGAATGTACAAACGAGCGAAAATACACGGTGTGTTTTACACGGTGTCTCGTCCGCAAGCGTCGCGCTTGGCTCTTCTCGTTGCGCCTCAGACTTTGTGTCGGATTTTCGAACGTTCGGCTTCCTCGGCGCATAATTAACGCGACGAACTTTGTCCTTGAAACGCTGCAAAGTGAATCGTGACGCGCGTTACACTTTCCGTAGTTTCGGAAAGCCGTCGAAATTCCTTGATTACGAGCGAATTTATTAAACGAAGCGAGGTATTTCGTCCCAAGGTTTCGATCAGATCCGCGAGTCGAGTCTCGATCCTCGGTCGAAGTTCCGAAAGTCTTCGAGTTTGGAAACGTCCTCCTCGGAGTCGAGAAGTCGGCGAGACACTCTGTACAGATTTTCGCGTTCGCGCCTGCTTGTTGAGAGGACGTCACTTGAATTCTTGAACGCCGGGTCTGTCGACAATTGAATGGCATTAAAGTTACACCGGAGAAATAAACTCGGTGCAGAGAATGGGAGAAATTCATAATGCTGGGACGCGACTGTTTACTTATACATGTCGCAAAATATCTTCTGAAATTTACAAAAAACACACCGTTATAAATCTATAAAATTTCTACGAAATCATCGCGACGTAGTTTCTTTATCTTATCTTATTCAAACTTTCGACCAAAACTGTACACGCTTCTCGAGTCGATCGACGCACGTTTCAACTTTCAAATCGGACGAAGAACTTCCCCCCCCCCCTCTCTCTCTCTCTGTCTGATACTCTGATGTAGACTTTATCATCTGTTTCGCGCGAAACGTTCGACAGTTGATTTTTTTCATTCCGTTTTTCAGCCCGGCCGCAAACAGAAAACCATCGCGCACTGGTATCACAAAAATGCCCTCTCTTCTCTCCTCCCCGACCCTTCTGTTGCGTTACCCGCACGTATGTATGTATCTTTGGAAATTTCCATTGGCGCGGGATATTTTCTCTGGTCGCTGGACTAGCCACGAACGCAAACAAAACGAATCCTCCTCCGCGGACGTTGTTTAGTTCAGTTGGAAGCGCTCGAAATTCATTCATCGCGTAAATTCCTCGCGCAACGAACGAACATCATCAAAGATGGGGAGATCAAGACGTTTTGTGTGTGTGTGTGTGTGTGTCTGTATGTTGCCACACGAAAGTTAAATGTAAACGAAGTTATAGCAAAGGGAAGTGCAGTTTGGCACGCGTAACAGCGAAATACGAGCCGGATCCCGGAATCTTCGCCGACATAATTCAATTAAACTCGCCGTCTCTAATTCACGTTGGACTAACTCGCCGCCGCGCCGTGCCTCCGCGGTGGATATTTACCGTGGCCGATACACCGTTCAGTCCAGCCTATAAATCCACTCTGGTAGCCGTGCGCGACCAGTTTCCCAACCGCTTTTAGGGGTGGCCAGCGCGAATGAATAAAAGAACCGGTGGCGGCGCGCTGCGCCAGGAAAATCCGCTAGGACCGGGCAGACACGAATGGAGAGAGAGAGAGAGAAAGTGAGAGAGAGCTAGGAATTTCCTATTGGATCGGTCCAGCGATCCATCGAGATATTACACAGACCAGGCAACGACGATCGGATAAAGGAGAGGGGAAAGAAATCGTCGAACATCCGTTGGGATGAATCTCTCGATGCTTCTTCCATTTCTCGATCTCTTAGGCTCGCGCGCGAACGCGTAGCGAACGAGAATCGACGAATCCGTTCGGAATTACGAAAATGGGAAATCGAGCCGCTGCAATCGGACACCGCGGCTTTTCTTGTCGCTCGCAGTCTGTCGCGTCGCGATAATAAGGAATTCATTCGTCCGTGGTGAGAGAGCAAAAGCGAGCGACGCGATGCTTGGACACATAGTTCGAGGCGAACTCCGTAACGAAATATAACGGAAGAGGCGGAGGAGGAGGAGGAGGAGGAGGAGGAAAAAATATTCGCGGGTCCACGCACGGCCTTGTGTTTCTCGTCTGATTTCGAAACCGTTGGAAAAACAGAATGTTGGACAGGTCGCGCGTATGAAATTTAATCAAAAATATAATTTCCCGAGCGTCCTTTTGCAAACGTTGGAGGGAACAGGTTCTCTCTCTCTCTCTCTCTCTCTCTCTCTCTCTCTCTGTATGTTGTCGCGCCGGCCCGGTATTTTTCCAAAGTTTTTTCCACCCTTCCTCCCTCCCCCGACTCTCGACCTGGATTTTGCAGTGACCTAAACAAATAGTCCCCGGAGCAAATTCACATTCGAATTCTTTCGGCGTCGCCGAATTCAAGATAATGCCTCGCGGTTTATTCAACCCAGAATGCCAACGAACCGTGTGCAAGGAGATCGCCGATTAAAAATATCTCAGTTTGAAACGGATTTCATCGGGCTTTGGCTTTGTGCAGGGATGGGGGAGAAAGTCTTCCGATCTTTTCAAACTTTTCCTTCTCACCGTCGGAACGGACGGATTCGCGGGCGAATTCTTTGTTGATAACAGCGATTGTTAATCCAACTTATTCAGACGACAGCGAGTCGGGTACCAGCGTGGTTGTTGCGCAAAAGTCTGCGACGCTACGAACGTTTGTAAACGCAAGGAATGCAATTATATATTTACTCGGCCTCTATTCTGTAATTGCAGTTGCTCGCCACAGCAACCTTTCTCGAACGAAACGAGTCGTGGGCCCTCTTTAACATATCGTTATCCAGTTCCAGTTAAAGAACATTATTTCCACATTACCAGAATTTATGCTAGGAAGACGGAGGTACGAAGCTGAGCTCGGTCGTCTAAAAATGAGCTAAAGGTACGTTTGTACGCGCACACGATGAATTGTTCGACGAGGTAAGAAAAAGTCGTCTTGCATA
Organism: Frieseomelitta varia; assembly: GCF_011392965.1. NCBI lineage: Eukaryota > Metazoa > Arthropoda > Insecta > Hymenoptera > Apidae > Frieseomelitta > Frieseomelitta varia. The sequence continues at coordinate 717,766 of NW_025110685.1, forward strand.
CCACAGATTGAGATTTGGAGAAAGATTCGAGTCAACCTGAGACAAAATGCGTCTGCAGGCATTCTACTAACAGCGGGTTGTTTAAATCTGCGTCTCGGCGGAATTGTACGCAAGTATGTACTTATGTATGTACGAGCGTGCCATAGCGCCGATAATTTCATCGAGGTTGAGGTATTTAGAAGGAAAGCGCAGAACAACGGGTTTCATTTGCTACCCGAGGGGGGTTCGTAAGCTCCCGCGGAGCTTACCAGCTTTGCAGATTTAGAGGGAGAATTAATAGTAAAAGATACATTGGATTAGCTAAACGTATCTGCGGCGGTGAGAGCTTACGCTCTCTACTTTTTTATTCTCCGCGTCTTTCGTAGAACAGCTTTTTAAAACGCATTTCTTGCGCTTTGATAATAATTACGTCTGGCAAAGCGGCTCGTAACGCTTTTCGTTCCAGGTAACAACGATTACAAACTGAACGCACTTCTGCGCATACTGCGGTATTTTTAGTGTATTTTCTTGTTTCCTTAGCTCGAATATATATATATATTTTTAAGGCGTAAAATTCACGTTCAAGAACCAGCTCGATGATTTGACACTGAAAAATTTAGTGAATCAAATTTTTTTGGCGGCCAGTCAAAAAATCGAAAGAGCTTGGTTGTGAAGTTTTGATGCACGCTGATCTTGCACCATCAGACCACCATTTGTTTCCTTGCGTTTTCTTTGCAAAATTCTCTTAATGGTAAAGCAAAGAGCTTGTGAAAATCACGCGTCGCAGAGGTCACACACAAGTTCCACAGCGACGGGATTATAGTTTTATCTCAAAAATGGCAAAAGACGGCACATATTTGGTTCAACAAGCTTTATTTAAAATCTAGAAAAAAAAAACTCCCTTCACTTTTCCACTAAAATATCAAAACTTACTTTCCCTTCGACTCAATGGTTTATCCAAAAACTAGTCGCGTCATTTCTCGCCGTTTACATCGATTTTAATTCTTCGAAAGAACGTAAATTATATTCGTTTATTTATACCACGGAGAAAGAACGCTCGGGCCGTGCGAGCATGGGTGAAAATATGGATTAACGAACGACGAGGGAAAATCCGGTCGTCTGGAAGTCGTGACATTTGCCAGAGATTCGGCTGGCTGGATCCCGGGGGTTGGTCTGGGTGGGGAGGGGGGAGGGAGGGAAGGAAGGGACAGCAGGAACACGGAATAAATTGAAAGTTCACCGGGAATATCAGGCACGAAGGGCGAAAATGTCGGGCGATAACTTTCCTCTGCAATTTTGCCGCGCAGAGGCCGCCCTTTTGTTTCCCCGCGGTCGACTTCCGGTGTCATTAGTTTCGCAGTTGCGAAATTTCGGCGAACAGCGGCGGTGATTTTTTAACGATCGCTGGCATTTCGCCGCCAATCGGAGAACGACTCGGCACACGGTTCAAATATATTTTTCATCCGTGTGTCTCTGACGTGTTTCTCGTTCGATCCGTGGCTCCGAAACTCTAACCGATTCGTTCCGGATTCCGTCTGAAATTTCACCACGGCGGGGCCAGCTCTCGAAATCACGATCGATTCGCGTCGTGGCCAGTAACTGTCGTGCATCCGCGATACGAAACCACGCTTTTTCTCCACTTTCTTTTTTTTTTTGTTTTGTTTTCCAAGTGCGTATTGCTCCTCTGTGCCCTGGCAATATTGAACAAAAAGAGAAACGAGAAAGTCCGGGGAGGAAAAGTAGAAGAAAAGGGAGGAGAGTGTAATATAGCGGAAAGTGTGTTTCGTCGTAAAACCGAAACGAGCCAGAGCGAGCTAGGTCCACTTTGTGCCTGGGTCGCAAAGGGCGAAGCGGATCGAGCGTTTTTTTTTTTTTTTTTTTTTTTTTTTATCGATTTTATAAAATATTAATTTCGAGATTATTCCTTTTTAGCCGAGCAATCGCCTGTTTTGATAAATTTCACATTCCTGTTCTCCATACGACGTGAAAACAACGAACGGTGCATCGTGAATTCAAAAACAGGGAGTACGAAAGTTGTCACGAAAAAATCAGCGAGACACGTTTATTATCTATTGATATTAAATCTCAAAATGTAAAAGTGTAATTTTTCAGAAAACTGCACGACTGAAATATTCGGTTGCAAATAACAATTGCAAGTGACCGAAAATTTGTCTCGTTGCCGATGATCGTTATTGATGAAACGAATTCTGTTTGTTTATAATAATTATCAAGAGGAATTCGTTTTGATTGCTAATGACAAAATATATATAGAAAATAATATAATATATAAATATTAATAATATATAGTAATATATAAGTATACAATAAAATTTATGTAAATATATGTAAAAAGTTGAAAAAATAGAAAAAATATATAAAAAAAATTTTTTAAAAACTCTATTCTTCACTCGTAACAATAACAGTGTGAAGTGTATAGTATCTTTTTTGTATTCGACTGAAACAAATTACCTCCGTAGTTGCATTTTAAAAATTACATAATTGCTTCCTGAATGTTGCAAGTCTCGCGGAAATTAACGAAGAAAGGGAATCAAAATGAATTTTCCTCGAACAATCGAAACAAATTTCTCTCAATAATGAAATATCATTTAACGAAGATAACGAAGAAATTTTTAATCGTTGTTCGAGTAAAAACATTTTACTCGAATATAATTATATATAATTATTGTTCTACGATTTTCTTCGTTTTAGTCTCCGCTTTAAAACGAATCCTGGCTCACTGTTTTCTTTTCGCAAGTTTCAATCTGGCGATTCTTTTTTTCACGAAATTGCAACAGTTCAAACACTGAGAATTTTTGGGCGTGCGATTTCCAAGCGACGAGCTTTCGCGTGTACAATTTCAAGTGACACTTGCTGTATCTTCTTTCTGAAAACTTGTGACGCTTACAATCAGCTACAAACAGGTACTAAACCGCCTGCCTTTCATTTACGTAACTTTTGACTAAAAATTTTTCTCGTTGCTTCTACGAATGATTTAAAATTTCAGCTTGCACTGGAGCATTCAAGCTGTTGAATGAAATCTTCGTACATGCAAAATGCATGTACGTACCATCTCACGTTCTATGATCTCACGATCTTTCACCTTTAAAACATTTTCACCATTTCAACGTTATTGATTTTCGCAGAAAAATAGCTTCGTGTGTTTCTCACGTATAACGCGCGATACGCTCCAGTCACGGATTTGTTCAATTTGATGCGCGAGATTTTTAATTACAACAAAACGAAACGTTTCATTCTGCGAAACATTGAAAGACCTGCCAATTAAATTTCACATGAAATAACGCAGAAATAATTTCTGCTTCTCAATCTTTGTTTTTTTTTTTTTTTTTTTAATTCATGATTAACGTCGTACGATCTACCTTCTGGTCATTAACGACGGCTAGGTACTGTTTCCTTCTTTTCAAGACGATTCATATCTTATGGTAGATGTTAGTTTCCTTTAGATAATTCAGGACATTTTCTATGTGTTTCTGCGACGTCAGGGCTGCCGGTGAAGTTATTTTGTATTTTTGCCATTGAGCGTGGTACTTGCTGCATTCAAATAGAAGATGATTGGTTGATAAAATTCGGTTGCGTTGGATACACATTGGGGATTCTGTTTTTTTTTTTTTAAATAGATACTCATGTGTGAGTTTGCAGTGTCCTGTTCTAAGCCTNTTTTTTTTTTTTTTTTTTTTTCTTTTTATCGATTCGAATTTTCGTTACAGCGGTTTCTTCCGGCGCGGCGAGCTCTTTCCCGGCGACAACTGTTATTCCCTCTTCCGGCGAACTTCCATCGTCTACCTCGCGCGAGAGGGAAGATAATCGTACGAGTGGTATTATGTTTACGCAGTTGCGCGTCACGCGAAACAGCCACGCTGAAACCAATCGCCATCTCTTCGCAAAGAGTGGTTTTCGACCCTTTTTTTTTTTTTAATTTTTCATAAGCGCCGTGGACCACCAGTCCTCCGGCCGATCAATATTTGTCGGTCATGTTCAACTGTTTCAAACGTTTCGCAGTGAATGTACACTGGTCCCCGAAAAGCGAAACATGAAACAGGAGAAATGAAACTTTCGCGAGAAATATGGTAATGTTCACTTGAGCGTCCACCGCCGGGACGCTTAAGCGAGGAAGTGTACTCTGTGAATTGGCACGTGCGGCGAATTTCAGTATTGTTTGCCGCATTCGATTGTAAAGGAATTGAACATTTTAATGTTTCATTTAAACTGAACTTGAAATTTAAACTATTTTAAATATGACACATAGATGCTTTTGATCTGAATAACGCAGTAAATTATAATAAAGCAACAATTATCAAATGATTTTAATTCATCTAAATTTCTCGAAAATTTATCGAAATTCCTGTAAAAATAGTTGTCAATCAATAATTACCAATAATTGAATGGAAATCTTGAATGAAGGTGTTACATTTTCATCGATATTAAATTAACAATACACATAGTATGACTCGGTATTATTTAATACGTATAAATGTTACATTTTCATCGATATTAAATTAACAATACACATAGAATTACTCTGTATTATTTAATACGTATAAATTGAATGTGTATTTTTTATTTAATATAAAATTGCAGAAAAATCCACGGTCCGATGGCGATGTATAATAGAATTATGTATAATAGAACGTTGAAAATGTAGAGTAAACTAGGAGATGGAATTTCTTTTTTAAAGAAAATGGAATTTGATCTGCTGGAAAACGATGAAAATTTTATTCCGTATTTTTAATTATCTAGAGCAATTCACTTCTGTCCAGCTTTGGAGATTAAACAAATTCACGCGTGTTTGACAAACTCGATTTTCTCGAAAATGAAATCTCTAAACGCGATTTTATTATTCCTTTGAAGCCATAGGATCTCCTTCGCATATATCGTGAATTTAGTACCGTGATAAACGAGGTGTCCTTTTTGAAACGTCCCGGATAATTCTGTCATATGTATATTGCTCGTTATAGAAAAGTATGTTCCAAGTATAAATTGTTTCGAGTATGATATCTCGTGGTGATCACAAATCCTGATCGAGATTTCGTTGCTTTGAAACTATGCATTTTTTCAGACGAGCACGTAGCCTTTTCTATGACGAATTCATCGACCTATCACATGTTGAAATTTCAAAGTTATTTCACAGGTTGCCAAGAAATTATTTCATATTCAAAGTGGTGAGTTCAATCGTCAACGCATCGATTTATCCCATCTCCAAGATCTGAAAGATGGTTCACCACTCACGCCAATGTTTCAGAGCATCGACGAAATTGAATCACAGAACAGGCTACGTGTTCATCCAAAGAAAAATAATTAGGTCCCCCTCGGAACAGAAACATTTTTTTCTTTCTATAATCAAAGAGTTCAAGAGGTAATCGCGTGGGACGTTTGTGTAAAACAGAATGCAGAAATCGCAAGCGTTGCAAGGACACGGTTTCGTTGGCGATCGGCGGGCGTAGGTGACAGCGCAGAGTTCTCCACAAATCATCGTGCATTTCAAGTCGTCGGATAGAACACCGAAGTTCGTACGTCATGGGAACCGGCGCACATAGCTGCAGACGTCAACTGAAATATTATGAGATTACGTATAACGAATACGTTTGGCCTGCAATCCATTCGACGCTCGCGCTTTCTACTCTTTCTCTCGATCCGCCGCCTGCTCTCGCGCGCTCTTCATTGTTGACTGCACCGAGGATACACACGCACACACACACACACACACACAGTATATATGTGTATACGTGCATGCATGTATACACATGCTATGGCATATTCGCTGCTAGAATGAAACACCGCTACGCGGACGCACGCATCGCACGCGAGATTTACGAGGGCCGATCTTTCTTTGGCCGCGGTATTAAAACGACGCGAGGTTTATGATTTTCAATTTACCGGAAGCTGGACACGCTTTTAAGCTGCCACCGGGAAATTGAATACCGCGCAGTTTTTACGCTTTGCTCGGCCGGCATCGCCCGTGACTTACAATTAGCCAGATTAAAAATATTCGACGAATTTAACCCTGCGCAGGACCAGATAAACGTCCAAATCTAGAAGACAAATACTCGGCGTTTCGGTTTAACGATCGTTTCACATCTCGCGAGAATTCTGTCTGTTTTAACGAAACGATTTCACGAAAAATATAATTACGTCACGTAATTGCGAAATGTAGCTGCACGAGAGAAAAATTTGACGAGAATTCATCCAGTCAGCCGCGGACTGAGAGTTCGTACTTGGCCAATTTCTCGTCGTCGACGGTTACTGAAGTTCTTTCGAAAGTGGCGAGTCCTCGAGATTTCGCGGAATTCCGTAGTAACCGTAACGGGTGCGATGTTTCGAAAGCGTGCGCGATTTGTCACCGCGGGAGAGGGGGAAGGGGTTTGGCAAGTCGAGCGTTTTTCATTTCCCCGAGCCGAATCACCCTCGCGCGGCCCTGGTGACTTTTGTACCGGTGAAGTATTCGATCGACGAGTGGGCGCTAAAGGAAACGGTCCGGCACGAGCCGTCGAGTTATCGGCTGCCGGTCCCCGATGCTTGGGGAGAAACGTAGAAAGGGTACGCGACAACACGTAAATTCACTGAAATTTATTCCACGCTGACGCACTACATTTTTCATGGCGGCGAATAAATTTACGAGTTACCCTCAGCCCCCGATCAGTTTCGATTTCGAGCGAGCACGCGGCAACAACAACGGGGCGGGAAGGCAATGAAGCGTGCGCCGGCACCGCTCGAACCGTAGGCGACGAGGGAATAAGGCAGTCCACGCCACCCTCTTTAATTCGTTCCTTCTCGGACAAGCGAGCAAACATCGCGTCGAGTGGTCCCGCGGGCGAGAAAAGAATTTCCAAGAGACGGCGCGACGCGTCCGGTGATATCTCGGTCTCTAAACCGGCCCTCTCCACCCCTTGAGCTGGTGAAACATTCAACCAACATTCGCCGTGTCGTGAAAACGTATTTTTATGAATCAAACGCCGAGCCTTTTTTTCTTTGTTTATCCGCCGCGAACTCTCGCCGCCAATCCGCGCGAAATTGCTTTACGCGCGAATACCGTGACAGTGTAATTACGCGCGTAATTAACCCTTTTGTATCGCGATCCGCTACTTTTTCCCGTTTCCCGGCAAATTAACTTCACGTTCGAGCTGATACGCTCGACTCGGCTCTCGGCGCGTGCAGTCGCGCGGCGCGATTCCGTCTCCGCCTGCGTGTTTACGCGAGAGGTAATTAAAAAAAAAAAAAAAACGGGGAAACGAATCGGGAGACAGATTTGCAGCTACTTGCGCGCGGTTTTCTTATCCGTGAAAGCTGAGCTGAGGATGAAGCTGTTGAAGTAACTTTTTTTTTACGTTTGAATGTGAAAAGTGTGAGCAAAACTGATTTGTTAATTGAAATTCAGAGCTGGCTAACTGGAGGTCCGCGAGTCCTTGTCCCTACTTTCCTGATTGCTGGCACTGCATCGATCTCTCCACTTGAGACTGAGAGAGTGGGGCTCATGCACAGCGAGGAAATTTCAAAGTGGTGGGGAGATCGATGCAGTGGAGGGGGTAGCGCCAGCGATTAGTAAAGTAGAGGCAAGGTCCTGCGGGCCGCCAGTTGTCCATTCTATGATTACTTTTAACTTAACTCTGATTCTTTTACGATTCGAAATAATTTTCTGTCACGCACAGTACGTAGTTCTATCTATCGTGTACAGTAATCGTTGCAAAGATGAAAGAATTACACAAGAGCAAACGAAATTTACAACGAAGCACAGAGAAAATCTGAGAGAGGGCTCGCAGAAACGTATAATTTATTAGGACAACTGATTTGTAGAAATGTCGAGAGGACAAATTTACTCGGGCTGAGATGATTTCACGATCGTTCGGTGTTTAAACTGTCGGGACGAACGGAACAGAGTGGGAACCGTAAAGTAGAAAACGGCATAAGCGAAAGGAAGCAAGATGTTAGATCGGCGAAAAGTGAGACGAATACTAGATAGTAGAGGGAATGATTTATACGAGTTATGATAATCCATCATGTCTGCTCATGGTGGTGGCCATCCTTCTTGATTCCTAGGCTGAGCGGTGCCGGAGAAATCATCCCTGCGATTTAGCAAACTACGAAGCGATACCTTTGCTCCTTCATGGGCAACATCGCGGCGCCGTACACCGGGCTGAATCGATGTCGAGGTAACCTACGTAAATTTCGCATGAATACGTGGTTCCTCGACGACGTTTCGAGCAGCGGCCGCGGCCGCAAATTTATTTCTACGTAAATCATTCGGAATCTTGAAAAGAGAGAGGCGACAACGGCTGGCTGGTTGCGCGGAAAATTACCACACCGGGCAAAAACAAAACTCTCGCCATTAACAGACTCTCGGCGAGAACACGGGGAAATGAAACGAAAGCGAGACGCGTTGACAGATAAAATTTGTCCTCTTTCCCGTTTCTTTCTCACCGTCTTTGCCCCCCCCCCCTTCCCGACCCCCCCCCTCTTTTTCGTTCATTTACATTTACTTTTCATCTTCTTTTTGCCTCTTCCTTTCTCGTCGGATACTTTTTATTTAAAGCGAGGCGAAAGATTTTGTGGAACTTGCGAGAGGGAAAGGAAGCGGAGGTAAAAGTTGGCGCAACAGTGATCCAAAGTTAATGTTCCGCTGAGGCTGGCCCGGGTACCGGCGTTGTTGGCGCTTCGTAACATTTTGCAAAGTATCGGACGGGTCGCTATAAATTTTCCGTTCTAAATAGATTCTTTAAGCTGAGTTTCGCAGCGAGATATTTCCAGAGGATCTTGTTCCATCTGTTACTAGAGGATTGATTCTACAACGCTTGATAACTCGCGGCGAGATATTTCCAGAGGTATCTTCTCTCGAGGTTGTACTTGCCGCGATGAGATCGATTGGCCAACCACTGATGAATCTTTTATGCGTTCTACATTTATTTTTGCGCGTGATGATAGTATCCTTTGCGAGTGGAGTCGTGCGTTCGATTTCGCGCTCTACAATAATCTTAAAGAAAAACCTGCATTCTCTCTCTCTCTCTCTCTCTCTCTCTTTCTTCCATTTGCTTCTCTCGCAATACACTTACTGTTTTATAGCTTGTCTCAAGGGGGGCAAAAAAGGTCAACGGTGTATTTTTACTGCCTGTGAAACGAACCAACACACTGGCCGCTCAAATGAATTCAAAGAAATACGCACGCTCGCGAGCTGCGAAATGTGTCCCTCCCGATTCCAGAAGAAAATTTTCTCTTTCCGGGGCGAAATTAATTTCGCGCTCTCGAATTTCGAGGGGAGACACACACGCCGGAGGAATCCCGAATTGAAGCACTGCGAATTGAAATTGGAAGCGCGACTACCGCGACGCGGACGTTGACCAACTTGCAACACTGGCAATAATCTGTAGAAAACTAGAGTTTCGCTCGCGTCGGCGAGCAACCGGGGACAGGTTTCTGTCCGTTTAAACACGCCGGAAACTTGACAGAAACGTCTGGCAGTTTCGGAATTTCGGAGACGGAAAGAAAGCAAACGACGTGGAAACGCTGGAGTCGTCCAGCGTGTATTTTTCCCCGAGAGCAGATAATATTAAGGAGATTACTATCTCTTCGTCCCACCTCTCCTTATTTCCAAACGAGTGTACGGGTGCTTGAGGGTATCGTTAGAGCCCTGAGGAAGAGGATGAAGGGATAGTCGGTCTCAGCGGTATATTCGCCGTCCGCGAATTTATTCTAACGAGCCGCGTTTCTATGCACATATGTTCACATAAATATCCCGAGATACGCGTGTTTCGACCAGCGGAGAGTAAATCACGAGGGCGGAGCCGCGGCTCGCTCTTTTCGGCTGATATTTCGAGGGATATTCGAACGATGCTGAGCTGAGTGTTACGGGAGTTTTGCTGTCAAGGATACCATTCCCTCTTGAAGTTGGAGTTATGGCTTATAGGTACAACACGAAATTTTTAGAAATTCTCTTTCCAGAAGCTACGCTTTTGTGAAATCTAATTGTAATAAGTGGGTAGAAAATTCGTTGGTGGAAGAAATGCAGATCCGCTGTAATGTAATGGAGTTATTTTTCGTTGCAGAATCTCAAAAATAGGACACTGTTTTCGCTCGATCGCGAAAGAGAGAGAAAGAGAAAGAGAAATGAACGTATAATCTCAATTTCCCAATAACGAGAACTTTTAACTTATTCGGATGTTTTTACATTAATAAATAGAATGTCACTTAGCATTTTATTCTGTGTTACGATGAATTAAACATCGAGCAGCAAGTTATCGTCGCATTATAAATATTTCGCATTATAAAATATTCAGAATTTCACTCTCCGTGTCGCCCTTTCAATACCAGCAAATTTGACAATTTTGCTTTGACAAATTAATCGAAAAGAATAGCAAATGATACCGACGTTCTTTTCCGCAAGGGAAATTTTTCAACGAGATGCACGAGTCGATCGTACATTTGGAAAACAATTGTTTCTTACGTCGAGTCGCGCGAAGATCAATAGACTGAAGAACTTCAGTCTTGGCCGTTATTCCCATAAGGAGGAGCCTTTTTCCCCCAACGAAAGCTCACTTTCGGCGCCACGCGGCGAAATTAAACATTCTCGAAAGTATTTGCGGCGGCACTTTGTGCCTTTTATCGACACACGCGAGAAATTAGGGTGGAAATGGCCTCTTTATATTCGTATTACTCCGCCCCCACGATGTCGAGAGTGGGCGCCGAGCGTCGGTAAATACATTCAATTTGACTGATCGCATCTACGCGGAGAAAAATAAAGGGGGATGGACGGCAAAGTGTTTATTCGAGGCTTCCAACTTTTGACACGCGTAATTAAAAAGTCATCTTCTGACACGTCTTCCATGGCGGGGGAACTCTAAATTAATTCTGTATGAAAAGGTATTTACACGAAAGATACTTGCTTTTTGTCTGTCCCCCCCCCCAAGCTGTTGACGAAAATTCTTTCAGAAACGATCCAAGGAACGTTCCACGCATTAAATAATCCGGTGGCGGATTTGAAAAGAAAAGGAAGAAGAAGAAACAATGTATTTTTTTCTAACAATTGTAATTTATTCAATCGAATGTTCCGGCAGTAGCTCGTCTTCTTTCTAAAGGCTGTACATTTTTATCAATGGCGGTTCCAAAAAAGTTCTCGCGATTAATAATATCGTTTAAAGGCGGGAATAATTGATTGCGATATATCCGGTGGAAGCGATTAAACATTCAAATTTTTAGCAAAGATTGTCTTATTCTGAAACGAAATTCCAATTGATCAATTCCTGTTCCCTTCTATCCGCCTTCTAAACTGAATGTTTGAACATTTAAAAGAAATCGAAGCTCATCGGAAATCAATAAGCTGTTATTTCCAATTGGACGACAATAATTAACCAGCGACGTGAATCAATAAACAATAGCAGACTTTGAACAGAAAAAGACGTATTTCCGTATTTTTCTGAACCGAAGCCAATGACAAAATTTAAAAAACTACCAAAGTGATCCAAATGATCAATTGAATATTTTCGTCATATTTTGTAGTCATACAACAGTGTATTTTTGGAGACTTGACCATTTTTTAAGCAACTAGAACTACCAAAATGGTCAAAATGATCATTTGAATATTTTCCTTAGATATTTTGTAGATATAAAACAGTGTATTCTTAGAGACTTGAATAATTCCTCGTAAAATACATGAATAAAAGCTCGTATCCTGTTGTATCATAAAGATTTTCAGTTTCTTTTACTATTAACGTATCTAATGGAATTTTCATGGTATTTCTAGCGTCGAGCACAACGCTAAGTGTATTTTCGTAAAGGCGATATTTCATCGGGTAACAAACACAGCGTAGAACGTCGAGGTACGCTGTGAATCTTTGGGACGATGTAACGCGATGTGAAGCTTCTCGAAGGGAGAAAGGTCGGAAAGAGTAGTCAAACTTGGAAGGGCGTAGCTCGGCCGGTAATATATTAATAGGAATAACGGTAACGATCGGTGGACGACGACGATTCTTGCCGAGCTTTAAGACTGTAACGTGAATTGGACTTAAGGTCGTTTCCTCGTGACAAACTGGCAACCTTCCGGGCCGAAAAAGACGACGCGCCGCCGGTCGCGAATAATTTTACAAATCAGAGTAACGAGGACTTTCCCGTTTCACCTTCTCGCCATCGGAGATCTGCCATCATAAATGAAGGAGGTAGTTGTAAGCGCGGCCCGGCGAGAGAGGAGAAACTCGGTCGCCACGGCGAGCACTTGAAAAATTCTTTATCGCCGTGGTGGGTGGAGGAGGGAGGAGAGAGGAGCTATCGTTGAAAATGAGTCTCGTTAGCGACACGTTCCCAGTGACTTCTCCGTTCTTTTCTTTCGCCTCGACTCTCCGCTCCAATCGTTTCGATCCTGACGAGTCAATTAACCGCGTGCCGCCCTCGATTAACGAACAAAAATGCGAACCTCACGACTCGGCGTTAATCGAAAACAATTTTTAAACGGTTCCGACGGGACGTTAAAAATACAGGGGCAGCTCGTACGTATGTGCGATGGTAGGAAGCACTTCCCTCGCAATTCCGCTAATATGCATATAAATATCAGTGGAAATTGGCCGCGTGTGGCGTGGATTACAGAGATAGGAAATAAAGAGCGCAGGGATGTTTCGAGGTCTCGTTTAATCTGCCACGAGCTCGAGACTCGAGTGGGTCTCTACTCAACGATCCCTCACCCGTATCATCTTTATTTTCTTTTTCTACATTGTCTGTTTCTCTCTCTCTCTCTCTCTCTCTCTTTCTCTCTCTCTCCAGTTTCATCTGCTCTTCCGCCCCTGACACACGCACGGAACACCGGCCAATTAACAGAGACTGCGAAACAAGGAGGTAGACGGTTCAAATTGTGATTAATTACAACGACATTCAAGCGAGTGTCTGCAATTAATAGAGACTCATGAGACGGCTTGTCTCTATCCAACGGAAATATCTGACGATGCGTGTTAGCCGACGACTGCTCGATCTCTGTCCGCTTGTTTAACCTTTGTGCAAGCAATCAACAATTTCACGACCAATGGACAACCTACCTCGACGTGTAAAACGTACGACGATAATTGGTAAATTTCTAGTTCCAGCGGCACTTTTCCCAATATTGGCTTGTGATGTTCCGCGTTTTTTAATAAGAGGAAATGTCGAATTTCATATTCCTCGAAGATCGGAAGGACATATGGAACCATTCGAAACAAAACGAGAAGAAAGGGACAGAAATTTGAAAAATTTTCGCTAAAAAACTAGAAAGTTACTCGATAATTTTCAACCCTTTTTAACCCGAAAATTGCCAGGGCCGATTTGATATGAAATTTGATTTTCATGAATTTTAGAGAGTATCTGATATTCTTCGATATATCGGAAAATCGGAGGAACGTATGAAGCTATCTGGAACAAGACAGAAAGAGAAAAAGGATAGCCAAAATTGGGAAAAGCCACCATTTCTGATCCTTTTACTGCCAACTCAAAATGCAAATGTTATGAATTTTCTGAAGAACGTAACAAACGAGAAGAAATATCGCCCATGGTGATTTTCGTACAAGAACCTAAAGCCAACGTGTCGACTCGCTGGCAGTGAACGAGTTAATTCTGAAAACTTTCAAACTTTTATGACTGAGAGAGCGTGGTTCGAAACGGGTCGAGGGAAAAAATATAAATTGAAACTACGTTATAATTCTGTGATAAAATCAACCGATCGATATGATTTGCATAAATATAAGTAAATATATTGTTTTTGAAATTCTGCGAAGATTTTCTGTGTTTGTTCGTGGTGCAACAACGAACAGTATCTTATACAGGGTTTTTGCTAGGGGATTTCAAACCATTTGTCGTATAATCCGCGAGCGTATGAATAAATTTGACGCTGCAGGAATTTCTCTTTGGAATGCATGAATTGATATAAATTTGTCCGGAGACTCCACGACCGATGAAAATCTCTCTTCATCGATCATCTTCTACGAAAAACACTTTAAAAATAAATCGACGGCGTTTCTACGAAATCATGAAGAAACATCAAAGACTTTATGTTAAAGAATTTAGGTTAAATTTAGGACTTATTTACTGTATGTGGAATATTTAACACGTAGCTATTTTTGTTTTTTATTCTTCCGTTTTTTATATTTGTTTTCTATTTTTTTTTTTTTTTTTTTTTTTTTTTTATTTTTTTTTTTTTTTTTTTTTTTTTTTTTTTTTTTTTTTGTTAAATTTATGATATGAACATGCTCTTCAGTATTAGCATGTCAAATTAGAAGTTTTTATACATTTTTTACATTTCTCAAGTATAGGAAATTTACAACTAGGCCCCTAAATCTTACAATCGATTAGTTTCGTTTAAAATGTTTTCCAACGTGTCACAAACGATTGTGTATTAGGTATTTTTCTGTAAATCAAGTAGTTCACAACTTCAAAATAATTTAACCATTTATTATATTATCATTGTATTATCGTTGCTTGATAATTTAATTCGTTTAACTTGAAAATAATTTACCATCGAAAACTCATTTTTCATTTCTCATAAATCTCATGAAATCTCTTTTCTTGCCTCAAAAATTTAAAATAAGATCGTCAGCCAGATATGGATGACGCGACGATCGACCATTCGTCACACAATACACGAAAATAAATAAATTTGACGCCTCAGAAATTGACGTAAATTTGTCCAGGGAGCACCAGTGTGATAAAAATCACTCTTTTGCGCGAAAGAGCGTTCGAAGACACGGCTCTTTTGATATATTTCTGCGAAATGGTGGGAGAATCGTCCAGGACTTTCGACGTATATGGAAACGAAAGTCGAGGTTAATCAGTGCGCCGTAGATTTGAAACGCGTGGTCGTTATAGGATCCAGCGAATGGCCGCGGTAATGACACACCCTTTGTTACCATTGACAATTTTTATCGGCGAAAGAATGAAACTGTCGCGGGCCAACCTCGGCCGCCGAGGGTTTATTGAAATAACATTCGCCAACAGATTCGCCGGTTGTCGTCTGTCGCGCGCGCCGTGCCTCGGTGAAACGGTGAAAATCGCCGAGGCAACGCGATTGCTTTTGTCACGCCACGTGACTTTGCAATCGGCGGGTCGGACGTTGGTATTAAATGGAACCATCCAGGCGCGGGGGAGAAAGGACAGGTCAATTAATGATGGAGATGCGCCACCGAAGCGGCAGAGAAGCAACGGGAAAGCGGCCATAGCTGGCCTGGCTTTCCGGGTGTTCGTCATTTTTTTTTTTTTTTTCCTACCTTCGTCTACCAGAAAAGCACGATCGAGACCCGACTTCATTTACAATATCATAAAATATTAATATCGGGGCCGGTGAAGGCTTCGCAAAAGCGTCAAAGGGTCGACGTGTTGGCCAGTCAAAGGTGGCAGCGGCGAAAAATCGCGCCGCGATATGAGACGCGTCCCTTTGTGAACGGGGTGTATTATTATGCTGAAAGTTTCGAAAATGACGGACGGTGAGACGGCCGGTACATATCGGCACTGGGTGACGCGTTTTTTTTCAAAAATATCCGGCTCGATGGACACTTCGCCGTTGAAAGGTGAACCGTTCAGAGGTAGAGGTAGGGAAGGTTGGGAAAGTTTAATCGCGGCTCGATTAACGCAGTGACAGCGAGCAGAACGACGTTTTAATTACGGGATTTCACGGAACGGCGAAAATAACTAGAAACTTTTGGTAATTGCAGTCGCGGGATAATTGTCACGGAGAACAACGCCGGGCAAAATGCGTTTGAAAAAGAAGTAGCATCGCGGACGTTCCTTCTCTCTCTCTCTCCTTTTCTACCTTCTGTCTTTCTTATCCCTCTTTTTTTCCTTCGCAGTCACCTCGCGGAAACTATCCGACGTTATGTAAATTCGATGCTGATTCGAATCTCCGGAGAGTAGCGAGAAAGATCGGAACAACGGTACAGCGCGCCGTCTCGCGAATGGGGGATCTCTCCCGCGGATCCGATCCCTTCTTTTTCTCGTCGGGGTGCGGAGAGATCGAACGCGATATCGCAAGCGAGCAAAAAGAACGGAATCAAAGGCGCAGGAACCAGAAGAAGGTGGGAGGTGGAAAGAAAACCGGTTTCCCGACGTATTCTGGTTTTTCGTATGGAAGCTCGTAGTCCAAGTACTACCACGGATCCAAGCGGCTGCGAGGAGTTACAATCTTAAGTTTTGCTTCTTCGAATGACCGGCTTTGGGACTCGCATCGTGTTCCTGCGTCGGCCGATATTCGAGCCGGTAACGAGTGCACGCTTCAAAGAGAATAAATTCTTTGGCTGTTCTCATTGTGTCGTGGCACGGCTGCATGGAAATTTATGTGGGGATGCGGTCTGGTAGCTGCAGCGGGCAGCTTGGATATTAAGTTCGGCGGGAAATGAATTCATCGGCAGGCTGGATGATCGAATTGATTGAGACGCAGTAATTTTGTTGGGAATGTAAACCAGAAGATATATTACGCGAGAGGACGACCTATTTCGGTTAAAATCGGGGAAGAACAACGGTCTTCGAGTTTTAAGGGGAACACTGCCGTGCCGACTTGCAAGGAGAGTGTGTTTGAACGTTCACCGTCCGTGTCCGTTGTATATATGTATATCCGAAATTTCATTCGCACCGGGACGAGACGCAACTGTCACGACCGTGACGGCGAAATTTCGAAGCAATCTGACGCAACGGAAGTTGCAGAAGATACTCACTGCAAGCGATATTAATGAAATTTCAAAATGTTTCGCGCAACGCACAGAGTGTGATATTCTAGAAAAGATATCGCGATCGTACTTGTCGCTGTGTCGAGATAATGATCAGCGAGGGAAACACGGTTGGCACAAACTTCTGCGGACACTTGTGCAAACTCTCACGACGAGGTTACTTTCGCCACGCACTTTTCGTCACGTTGCGCACGTTTGAATTTGCTCGTAAACGCGCCAAAAAAAAAATTTCCTCTTCACACGCGTGTGCTACGACAGAACTTTAACGATTCCGAAGTCTCTGACCATGGAACGTGGAACGTCAATGACGCGTCGTCCATGGTTGGATCGACGAATTAAATTCTCAAAGCTGCTATTTGAAGCGGGAAAGCTTCCATCCGGATTAAGAAAGGAGACATTCGCTCTTTTTTTCGGCGTGCGTTGCAAGATGACGTTAATGGATAAAGTTTCGATCGGACGACACGCCGGACATTTTCCAGATTTTCGAGTACGAGGAGACGTTTGGTCGGCTGATCAATGGGAAAAGTTGCCGCGCGAAAGCAACAGCCGCCGCGGTAAGACGCGGTAAATCAGACGGCGGAAATTATTGCTGAAAAAAAGAAGCGCGTCGGCGGCGCGAGCATTTCTCATCAACGCGTCATTAACGTTGAAAGGGCGGTGGACCGGACAACCGAGGATGAGAAGGGGGAACGTACTGCTAAACGCGGACATTGTCGTAAATTGACGAGAACAGGGACAATTGTCGAACAATATGCTCGTGTTTCGTGAATTTTCACGGGAATTTTTGCAAACTCGCAGATTCAACAGATTTCTATGACAAATGTTCATTAACATTTTGCTAATATTCAATCACGTTTCCAAATCTGTGGTGATACACAATTGATGTATCGAGGTTTGTCAGTAATTCGCAAGCAGCAAGAAAAGATCGATGTGACATTCATTTATGATAAAAGTGGCCAGTGTTCGAGAGAAACAGTTCGAGTGTACAAAGATACGTTCTATGATCACGATATAGTAATTTATACGTAATTTTCAAAGTCATGTTCTTTGCATATTTTTTTACCAGCTACACGTTACAATAAAAAAATACATAGTTGTATAAAGAAAAAAAAAAAAAAAGACATCAATGATCTCGAAAACCTTGTAAAAAATGACTTTGGACATAGATATTCTTTATCCACCAGTTATTGACCTTTCGATACCTTTCGTGTTGGACAAAAGATATTTTTTGCATCATCACAATTCGAAAAGATATTCAAGCTTCATTTAAATGAACTACTCTGTATACAACATCAATCCGATGAGTGTGAAACGAGCAATGATTCTGCTGATATTTTTGAATATGAAATTCCATTTTCCGAGTAGCTTCTCTCCCGTATGTACTGATTCATACTCCCGTCGATGTGAATACAGAGAAAGAAGAATTATCTAAGAAATTGAAGGAAATATACAGAGTTCGTGCAGTATACAATCCCCCTACACCCTCCCTCGAGCGAATGGAGACGCACACCCGTCTGTTCCACTTATTCAAAAATATTTTCAACCGTGTATATCTGTCGCGCGATAGGTATTCAAGAAACAAAGAGACGGTTCGTCCAATAACGCTGATAATCCAATCCAGGCCATAAAACGGTCGAAATTTTCATCGACGGATGGCGGCCAGCCCCATTAATTCAAAAATGCTGTCTGATTGACAGCAGGTGAACGCGGCATGATTATCCCGGAGCGTATGTACGTAGTAGAGCGTGTTGCACGTTTCGTCGTTGTCGATGCTAATAACGAGTCGGTCTCATAAACAAGGAAGGCAATTTCATTGGGACGGTTCTTTGGAGAGAGAGACGCGATAAATGTCGCCCGACGAAGACCCGACGGAGCATTAATTCATTTGTCATTCCGGCGGTGGAGCAATTGTGTCCTCCGGATTATGAAGGCAACTTAATTAGCAGAGAATTAATTAGCCTCCATATGCCAGGCAAGGATAATGCACGTTTCATGCGGAGCGGTGAACGCGCGTGGATCCGCCTGAATTTTGCCAGGTTCTTTAGCGAAATACATTAATCGCGTCCGCGTGCTAGCGGCTGGAAACGGGTGAAACGCGAAACGCCACGCGAACGGAAAGACGGGGGAAAGCGCCGGCAATTTCGTGGTGCGTTTATCACCCCTGAGCCGCATTATTAGAAACGCATCTCCGCTAATTAATCCCGTCGTGCTTGGAAACACCGCGACCAAGGCTCTTGAACAATGCGTCCCGCCGCGTCGACGAAACGCTTGGTAAACTGCATGACCGGTTCTCGAGGTTCAGCCTCCAGCCGTTTGCTGTAATTTATTTACAATTTGCTCGCATTATCTTCACGCTGTGTTTCGTCGTTGCCAGACGAAATTGGCATGCATTTTTCGGTCACGTAATCACACGTGTTTCAAGTCTTAAAACTTGGTCGGTTGAAACAAACAGTCGCAAGCCTGACCTTTACTGTGACAATCGCACGAAGCACGCAGCAGCCGACAATTGCAACCCTCGCTCTTAGGCACAGAAAAAAGTTCCGAGCAATTTCCAACGCTTCCTATATAAATACAGTATAATTACTATATAATTATCCTACGAACAATTGTGTAAATATCATCGAGTAGTGAAACTTGCACGTAGCGGCTGTCAAAGTGCTGAGAAAAAGACGAGTCGTAGGAAAAGGGCGTGTCATCACGACCAGAGCCATTTTGAAAAATTAACATCCGCATTCGCTGGCGGTGGCGAAATTGCGGTCAACGAAAAAAAAAAAAAAAAAAAAATAGTAGAAGAAGACGAAAAGGTGACCGGTGAAAAGTTTGTGAATGGGCGGCGGGTAATTTCCCTTCTTGGAATCGGTAAGCGGAAGCCGGCGTTGAATTTTTCGCGCTCTAATTGCCACTCCACGCGTCGTACGCGCCGTCGTGCTCCGAGCCACCGTGAAACGGCCAGCCAACGTAATTGATTTCGCGTTCCTCAAAGAACTCGTCGAGGCCACCCCCGTCCCCTCCTACTCCGCTCAATCGCGGAAAATCGTCCCTACAATCCCTATTGCTGTTAAACAAGATTTCGCTCGCCCCCTTTTCCGTTCGCTACGTTGAAATTATCGCGTAACGAGGACAGAATCGGTACGCGTCGGCCTCCGCCGAGCGTACAAACGACGAAACGAGGAGAAAAAAGTAAACGAGGTAGAGGGAAGAAAGGAACTGCTGGCAGAGAGAATAGAAAGAGAGAGAGAGAGAGAGAGAGAGAGAGGAGGTGGGGGAAATATAAAAAAAAACGGCGGAAAGAAATATTCACAATACGTGTATTACGGAAATACCAGAGTATTTCTGCAGCGGTGGAACAGGCTCCTCTATTCTTTCTCGTTAACCTACCCGTTCGAGCAATAGAACGTCTTTTACCACGGCTTTGATCTCGCTAGGATATTCGCGAATAATGTCGCCCGTCTTTTCCTCGGCCAAACCGGGGAAATTCTATTCTTTGCCATGCTCGCGCTGCCGTTCACCTACTACTTTGTACACGCGCGTGTTTACAGCGCACACGCGTGCAGCCTCGCGAAACTTTGAATAGGAGGAGGGGTGGGGGTGGGGGGTTGTAGGTAGGCCGCTTGATGACACGCCGCCGATTTCCGAACGAACAATCGGGCCCCGATGCTCGATGAAAGCGCTTTTTGTGCTTCGTGGTTTAAGAAGGTTCGTTACTCCGTAATAACGTTCGGAGAGTATCATTTATCGACGCGTTCTATTATGTCATTCTACTTAAGGCGAATATATATTCGATAAGAGTAGCAGTCGTTCGAGTAGCACCAGAGGTAGACTACGAATCACGCGTTCGGGGAGCAAATGCGAGAAATAATTATTTTCTGATCTACGGAGGAATGAATCTTGATAAAGAGAGAGAAAGAGGAAGAGAACAACTTAAACAAACGTAGCGCGTTGTACGTTTCAACGCTGTCAACGAGTGGTGAACCACATCACACCGCGAAACAATCTGGAAATAAATCTGTCGGCCTTTTCCGCGCTCTGTGCGAGAACTGTTCCCGTGTCGAGAACTTTCAAAGCGGCAACTCCGCTCTCCAAATTCGTAAACAACCGCCACGGAATAATCGATCCTAAACCAAACTCCGTCGTCGTAAAACGGCGCGATGCCAGAGTAAACGAGAGGCGTCCACTCTCTCTCTCTCTCTCTCTCTCGCGCGCGCGCGTTCTCTTTCTCGTTTCAACGAGTGCCTAGCCTAGAGTTTTCATTCGTTTGACCTCTTCTTGAAGATACGTCTGTCGGGCGTATTTTAATAACGCAGATGAGACGGCTAATTATGTATCCTGGCGCCAGTTAACTTTTAATATCTCGCCCGTTTTATCTGCCATGTAAACGAACTTTCTGTCTCTCTTCTCTCCCTCCGTTACGACCTCGACTTTTATGAAGAACCTGAATTCCCCGTCTACTTAAATCGCAGCTACCGCGATGGTTTTACGACGAACGCGCGGCAAGTCGTTCCACGCGACCCGCGACTAGACGCTCAGACTTCGGCGAAGACGCGATCGTCGACGTAATCGAGTTCCCACGGTAGCTGATTTAAACTTGTTTCGTGGCGCGAGATTTTCAGAGGAACAACCGGCTCGCTGGGGAACGCGGAGATTTACGACACAGATGCCGGAAGATCCTGGTTGCTCGTGCACACCTCCGCTCCCCGGAGGACGAGAGCCGAGCCACGCGAAAGCTAGCCCTGCAACAATGGGGCTACACCTCCAATTTCGCTGTTGCTGTTGTTGCCGGTCATCCCTGGTATACACACGTCCCCGACTCGGGACAAAGAGGCTAAACTTGTTACTTCTTCCGCGAGACAAAAAGCCGAGGAGTTAATCCACCCTGAGAGACTACCGCGTTCCGATCGAACAATTCTTGCGAAGTTGTTCATCCGATCGAGCTTCGGTACGTGGTCGAATTTCGAGGAAATGATCAGAGAGTCAGGCAGTTTTCAGGAGCTTTTGATTTATAAAACAAACGGTGATACAAGAACGAAGTATATTCATAACGTGAAAATTTTTGTAAAATTTATCTAGTCCTCCCTTGTTCAAGGGAAACTTCAAAGGAAACTTCTAATTTCTATTTTAATTAAATACAAAAGACTAGGAATTAAATTGGACAATACAAAGGACCCCGCTGTTCAATCTGCCAGGTACAAATTTACTCAATAAATACGGCGTAAGATTTCTCTTAACAGTAAGGTGCGTTTGCTCCGGGCGTGAAAGATAAAAACAGTGTAGAATCTAGCAAACTTCTCGAGGAGTTACGCACGTACATTTAGCGGAACGAAATGCTAGAACACCGACATATCTCTCGTCTTTCTCTCCGGGGCGGACACGCGTTAAGTTCGCCTTTTTCGTAGCCATTTTCTTTACAACGCCGCGCAACCCTCTCGTCCATCTTCCAGCCCCGTTCCATTCGTTCAGCCACGGTTTCTTTTCACCCCCTTTTCCCGCTATTCTCTCGCAAACGTTGCATCGAGTGCCGATCCAACCAGCTTTCGGGCTGTACGAAAACGTTTCGCTTTATCCGCCAAGTGGCCGCCATTTCGGTTCCACGTTGCTTCTACCTCCTTCCTCGCGCTCCCTCGTCTCGCACTCCTGTTTCTCAAAACGTTGACATCGAACTCCTCGTCGCTCGTTTCTCTGCGAATCGGCTCCCTCGAGAGCGTGCGATTTTCCGTCGTTCCGCCTCCCCTCGCGAGGATCGCAACGTTCCCATGTATGTATTTTCCACGCGAGGAATTCTATTCGTCACGTATCCGTGATAAATTGTGCAAACGTCAACGTTGGCTAAGTAATTTTCCCTCGGCGTTCTCCTACACGTGCAGCCCAACAACGAAGCAATCACCGTTGAATTTACAAGAATAAAAATCTCCGCGCCGAAGGAGAGATCGAAAATCGAGGAAATCGGATCGAGTATCGAAATGAGACGACGTGCGTGAAAGAAAGGGAATGCCTGGGTAAAGAAGACCGCGCAGCGATCGCGTGGGTTAGCTACGCGACTTAATACATCGCCGAGCTCTAAAAATAAATTGCAGACTTTACTAGAGAAAGATTTCCCCCGCGGCGAGAGAGACAGAGACAGACGGACAGACAGAGAGAGAGAGAGAGAGAGAGAGAGAGTAGCGTTCCGTAGACCGCCGGTAGACAGGGGCTCGGCTATCGAGAAGATACTTACTCGCATCGATGACGGTATCCGTTTCGCCTTGAGAATCCTCGAGGA
This sequence comes from Frieseomelitta varia, assembly GCF_011392965.1. Taxonomy (NCBI): domain Eukaryota; kingdom Metazoa; phylum Arthropoda; class Insecta; order Hymenoptera; family Apidae; genus Frieseomelitta; species Frieseomelitta varia. The sequence continues at coordinate 740,671 of NW_025110685.1, forward strand.
AGGAGAATTGTTTGCGCTTTTAACAGAGCCGCGATGTTTCAAGCAAAGCTCCCCGAGCGAAATTTTAAATGGAACCATCTGTATGTCTATATTGTTTTTTCTTCGTGGTTCCATCCATTTCTTGGGGAGATCGAAAGTGGAACCTGTCCGATAACAACTCTAGTACACCCGCACGTCCAGAAAGATTTGAAAATAATGAACCAAAAGTCAAGATTCCATTTCATCTGTAATATATAATTTTCGTAAACAAATGTTCAAAAAAAATTATTAACATTTACTTGAAGAAACTTATGAAAAATTACGGTTTTTCTATATTGTTCAAACAAAAAACTTTTTTTTGTAAAATGGTATACACCATTAAATTTGTTGTTAAAAGACACTAATTTCATCAGTTTACTTAAAAACGGTATCTTCAATAATTTTCGAGATATTTGACAAAATGTGTTCTGCACCCTCAAATTTGAAGATAGTTTTCACCCCTTCGATATAAATGATTGCCGATAAAAAAAAAAAAAAAAAAAAATACGGGTCGTATATTTAGTTGAAATTTACATTTATCGAAATCGGTGATTCACACTTCGTATCCCGTTTCATAATGGCGACAAACTGAAACCGAGCCTGCGGAGAAAGTTTGAATATGGAGAACGCGAGGCGGAAAAGGGGGTAGTCACCGGGCAATGATTCTTAGGTCATCGTAGAATTCTTGCAAAGGCATGAAAGTCTGCCGTTTGAAATACGTTCTTAAGTTTTCTTTGTACGACCTAGTAAAGAAACTTGCAATATTACGTAACGAATATCTTGTACGTAATAACTTTCGTCTCATTACATATGAAACGTGAGTTTCTTCGTATTAGCTAGTACGAAGTAAAAAAATTTACCGATCTATCTTTCTTCTAGTCGAATTCTTCGACGAACGCTTCTGAAGCAAGAAAGTATTGAATTTCAAGGCCTGTTATAACTGTTGTGCCTTGACACCAGTCGTTCAAACAGCAATTAACTTTTTAACAACTAGCTAAATATTTGAAACCCGAAGAAGCATCGTGAATTTAATAGACCCGCGAGGCAACGCGAGTTTTCCCCAAATACATTCAACTCCAATGTTTTCACGAGCGTGCGCTATAGAGCATAGCTTATCGCGGTCCGCGAGGTTCTCGCGTTCCCTCCGCGGTCGCGGGCGAGGCGAGCCGCTTGTCATTCGCAGAACACCCTCGGTCGGCCCGGGCAATCTCTTTCTCGCCGAGAAACGGGATTCCCCTCTCTCTTCCCCTCCAAAGATTCAACGCGAGCGCGGCTTCATCTTCTCTGTAATTACTTTCTGACTCGTTCGCGCTTTTCACGAACGCCAAAGCTCCGGCCGCCTTTTCTCCTCCTCGAAGAGATCACTCCGCGCCGAGCGTCGAACAAAGCTGCGAGAACACGTCGCGTCGGGTCGAGGAATCTCCACCGGCCGGTAGAATTCGTTTCTCCTCGCGACTCGATCGTCTTTCTCGCCGTATCTGTATATAGCGTTCTCAGCGTGGTTCGGTTGGTGCTTGCTTCATTCCAATTACTATCAACGCCACCCTTATCGCCTTGTCCTGGCCACTTTTAATTGGATCGTTTAAGCGCCACTGTTTCGTCTTAATGTTGTTACCGGTGTTACTACCGTCGCGGAGCTAGGCCAGTGGGACAGCGTCTGGTTTCGTTCTGGCGAGCCTGCCTCGAAAACTGGTTCCGTTTTATTTCCCACCTAGAAATTGTTCCGTTCGGGTAATTAATGGGAACGTGATCCATTGAAATTAGAAATCGCGCTGCCGTTCGAAACAGTCAGTCGGAAATTGAAAGTGAAGCTCTGGTTCGATTTGGAATTTCCTTCGTTGAACGCCAAGCTATGCAGCTACCTCGAATATATCAACTTCTGACGTCAGAAATTTTAAATTATTTTCAGACTCTGACACTTATACAGAAATCTAACATTATTTGTTTCATTTCATAATTAGAGAATTATAGATTCCCGAAAATAAGTACCAGATTCTGAAGATAATTCGAAATTTCTGACGTCAGAAGTTGATATTTTCAAGCTTGCTGCCAGTCTACTGGTGATCGACGCGTTAGGGGTTCGAACGTGTCCCAAGGAACGCGGCGAGGAATTTCCAGAGTGAGAAAGAACACGGGATGAACCCGTTAATCAGAGTTGACCGTGGATTGTACGCGGCGTGAATAAAAGCCAGGGCAACGTTCGTTTTCATTAACGCGCTTTTCATAAACGCGCTCTCATCGCTCTCCGCTTCCCCTCACCCGCCGTTCCAGCTATCCTTCCATTCTTTTCCCGCATTTCCCTCCTTTGTCCCCGGCATATTTATTTGTTTTGCGGCAAACTGGCGGCCGATTTGTTCCAGCTGATGCACCGTTTTGATAATTAAGTTGCGTACTGACGTGCGGAGTGCCACCCGGCCCCGCCGAAACTCGCTTTTCAGCAAGAATAAAAGCTCGATTGTAGACGGGACGCGAAAATTATTGAGTCGGCCGTGCCACGTACAAAACAGGGACAAAGGAAGGACAGAGAGCGAGAGAGCGAGAGAGAGAGAGAGAGAGAGAACGAATGCAAAGAGCGTTTCCTGGTTTACGGGACGGTGACTCTGAAAGGGCGGTGAGGGAAAGGAGGGAGGGGAGGTGGCGCGCAGCGGCGGGATAATGCCGAACAAGCTTTTAATTGTTGGTTAAATTGTTTTCCCTGTCCGTATGAATCCGCTGGTCGCGGCACGAAAATTCCACCTGGCGACAATTACCGGCCGTGATTCCGGAGGATCCGCCGACATTATCCTCCGGCCGATGTTGCAGCCGATCTGTCGATTTAAAAGCCGAACGAAACAATTCCCTTCGCGGCAGTTGCTCTGCAGTTCAAGCACCTTCGTTTCGAAGTATCACGATCCTTCCACCTCGTTAAAATTCGAGGAACTCCGTGATCATTTTTAAACGTGTTTCAAGTCTGATAATTCTTAAATACTGCTCTAAATTTCTATCCTCGAGCGCGGTTTTCACTATCCTCTGTTCGCTCGTCGTTGTTCGATTGTTCGAGAGAAATATTCCGCCAGAAGAGAGAGAGAGAGAGAGAGAGAGAGAGAGAACTCGTAACGATCGGAATCTTCTTAAATCGTTGAGACGCGAAACCGAGCCGAAAAACGACGATGGCTCCCCGTGGAAACCACGGCGACACGTATCGACTTAATCTTGGGCTTGATGTCGGCGGGATTCCGATATCCCCCGGGGCGAAATTTAAATCGATGCCCGGTCGTCGCGACGCTGGCAACAGGCCGCGGGTTTCAGACGGAGGATCTGTCATGGCTGTCCTTGGGAAAAATCCGATTTATAGTGGAACACGGGTCGAGAACCCGACGGGTCCAACCGTGTGGGAGGGAGAGATACGCGGAGAAAGGGGCGAGGGGGAGAGAGGTGGCGGTAATAACGCCGAGCATCCTTGGAACGTCGTACCGAATCGATATTCCGGTTCCCGAACTCGACGATCGTCTTCAGCCCAGCCAGCTGCTGCTCGTGGAATGTGCGTGTAGTGCGTGGTATAGGCGGAGTGGATACGGTACAATATCTCGCGGAGTGATACAACGACGGCCGCGGGCATCGCTGCGAGAAGACACACTCCGCCGTTATCTAAATAGAGCCATCAAATATAGATCACGAGCGCGATACGTGCGAGAGCGTTATCTGTACCGGGAACGATATCCTTGGCGTAGCTCTGCCCCCTTTGCGTCGCTCCCGCGTCCCGTGAAATTATGGCCCATTCGTATCTCCAACAACCGTTTCACGCTTTGATGCGTCCTCGCTGAGTGTCTTGGAAAGTTCGCCGAGGAAGAACCGAGTGAGAACCGAGTAGTTGCGAACAGTCGATTCGCTCACGATTGTGTGGAACTCGTCGAGCAAAGTGCGGTAAACAACACACTGCGCAATAATTGTGCTCTTGATTGTCAATAAATAAATACACGCGTACATGCGAATAATTGCAATTGCTTTCGAATAATTGCCAATATCGTTTCATTATCGCGACATCCGTGGGCGCGTGAAGCGTTACGTCCGCAGTTCGGTTTCACGTTATTCAGAGTCGAACGATCCCGCGAGAAAACACGCCGAATGTTTCGTAAATCGAAACTAATGACACTTGGGCGCAGAGTGCACACCTACTTTCCGAAACAGCAAGCATGAATCGACGCGTACACACTTTCGTCGCCGTCGAAGCTTCGAATACAGGTATCTGGTTCGTGGACTAGACAACGCGGAGGGTCATGCGACATGGTATCGCGTGGCAATTGGCAACGTAATCGGAAAGTGGTTTGCTTCTTTCGCTTTCGAATACGATCGCTCGTATACGGCCGGGCGACATCTCTGCGGCAGAGAATCCTCTACATGATTTTTCGGTCGATAGCCGAGTTTCCCTCCCCGTAAAGAGCGAATAAAGAGGAGTTTTAGCGGAACGAGCGGGAAATAGGGGAGTAACCGTATCGGGGGATGGCTGCGATTGAAAACGGCAGGAAAGCTCGAACGACAGGCTATAGTCTAGCCTGCACGGCAATTTTCATACGTTTCGCGGAGTCTTACGAGCCTAGAGTACGCTCCTAGCACCATCTCGAGCTTTTGCTCGTGCTCGCGAGATTTTCCTCGCTGACTTTATCCTTCGGGAATCTCTCGAAACTCGCTGCCGGCGATTTTTATTCCCGGAATTGTCTTTCACCCTCTCGGCACACGGCGACTCGTTTCCCTGCCCGGAGTAATAACGACCCCGAAAGTCTTTCCCTTGAAATCTATCTGCAGGAGGCGGACGATAGACGAGAGGCTGATGTTTCGCGCGGGCACGAAGGAACGAGAGCGGGCGAGAACGTTCAAGGCCACTCGAACGACGACTCGAGCGACGATGAAAAAGAAGCCTCCTTCGTTATGCATTCGTTACGAACGCCGGCTTTATCCGCGTTAGGGGAAGTGGCACGATGAAACAAGCACTTGGTCGCAAATGAAGTGGATTCTGCACGCGAATAAGGCCGGATGTGTTTATAGAATTCATTTCTGCGCCGCGCCGGTGGCTGCTCGAGACGTAAAGTGGCGTACTTTAGATAGCAGCCGTTTGCAAACGTTACGCGTACCGTGTAATTCTTTTCCATCCCCTTCACCGCGCTCGTTTCTCTTTAACAGCGTGTATCGCTGCTCTCCGTCCCCTTTCTCTCTCTCTCTCTCTCTCTTCTTTTTTCTTTTTTTTTTCTTTTTATTCTCGCCCGTCCCTCTTCGCCGTGCCAGCTGCCTCGGTGAAACAGCCCCCGAGTCGAATATCAAGTTTCCGCGATGAGCCAGCGCGTTTCTAACCGTTATTAAGAGAAACGAACACCTCGTCGAATTCGAGGATATGCCTGACGTAGGGATTAATGTAAAGTCGAGGAAACTGTACGAATCTTGATAATGTGTTTGAAAATTAGGAAAATCCGCGATATTGTTATTCCGAGTTGCGATATTGTTCGATGGGGGAAAATAGCCTTTGCCTTATTCATGCAGTTCTTGGAATTCTCGCGACCCTGGCTGGTTCGATCTACTCGCTATCTTGTATCGTCATGCAGCGGCTACGTATGTACACATGTACATACCGTGTGGTGTCGTACGACACGCAGCAAAAAAGTGTAACAAGAACACACACGTAAAGGTTAACGTTCGCTTTCATTAACACCAAGAAGTGTTACATCGACGACTCAAGTGGCATTATTTGTAGCAAAGGTGCAAAGTACGAAACAGTTAATAATACAATAAAGAACACAAGATTCTATCGATATATTTTACTAGAAATCACTCTTACATGTATCTAAAAATGCATCGTTACAAATATGTAAAATTTCTATAGAAAATTATAAATTGGTCGTTTTTATTGGTAGTAAAGAACTTTCTTTTCCTTCTCAAACGCTGTGACGAATTTGAGGAGGAGTTTGTCGAATGTGAAATCAACGTAAAATTGACGTGTGACTGTCGAAAAGTCGGCGATGTTATGAATATCGAACGCGTAGTGGCTGATTCTCTCGCGGATTACGTTTCAGTAGAACGAGTCCGCCTCTAGTCAGCCGGCTCCCGACTTGAGAGTCGGACTTCTTCTATTTACGTAAACGTTCGTAACAGCGTGCTGCGAAACGTGGCAAGTGCCCTTAAGAATTCATGCTTTTGTTAGAGACAGCTGACTCGTCAGGGTGCTGTTTTATGCATGTACGATGTTTCTTTGGTGACCCGTGCTTCGAGGATGAACTCGCGTCATAGAATATTGATAGGCGCAATAAAAAGCGGCTCGTACAGGCGACTCGTACGACCCTTTCCATATAGTTTTCTTTTTTCAAGACGCGGCTCTCTCATGACACTGTGTTAACACGGTAGCTACATATTTTTACATCAACTGCCGACGTCGTTCGGCGAGTGATCGTGGAGAGTGACTTCGTGGCGAGCGCGTGAAACAAGCGAAACGAAAAAAAACAGAAAAGAAAAAGAAGAAAAGGAAGAAATTCGTCGAGTAATATTTCACGTCGAGTAAGAGGTCCACGCGCACAACAGATAAATTCGTAGAACAGCAGCGCCTCGATAGGGGACAATGAATGGCCACTAGGCTCGAATAAACAACGGGCACGTGGGGGGAGGATGGGCTTATTTACATTCTATATGAGCTTCCGGATAATCGATATTCCTGGCCGAGTGGCGCTGCGATAATTTAAATGGATGGTATTTCGATAATCTCCCTCCTCCGACGTAATTGACGTTTCAATCTTTCGCCATCGTGGCCCGTTCGTACCTCTGTTGCTTATCGATGTTTTCAATCTTGCTGTCGCCCTTCGAATGAAAAAAAGAAAGAAAGAAAGAAAGAAAAAAGAAAAAAAATCAATGAAAAGAGAGAAGAAGGAAAAAAAAATGGAAGAAAGAAAGAAAAAATTAAAACACGATAACACGTTCACGCGAGATTGAACCGGGGCAATTCGAAGCCGTCACGTCGTCGGATTTATAATACACCGCTCGATTCCGCGCGCAAGATTAAGCGTGCTAATCTATCGAACTTTGCCTCGTCTCGAATTCGAGCGTTCCCATCGCGGCTTGGAATTTGTCGCGACGACGACGACGACGACGAGAGTGAGAAAAAAGGCGAAACGAGAGGTAGAAAGGGGAAACGAGGCGACATCTGAATCCAGAGGCGAACGAGACCGGGGGGTATTTTCATCAGGTTCTGGTAATCTCCACAAAGATCTGCGACGACTTGCCTGGGAAACGCAATTTCGCGGAGTCCCGGAGCGATCGGCGAAGTCGAGGGTCCGGAAGGAATGGAATTCAGAGCGGAAGGAAGGTTTGTACACGAGACGCGGGGGGATTGGGCTGGTTCGTGTACAACTTGCAGCGAGTGCAAGTCCACGCATCGACGACTTCTCGAACCGGTCACCGCTCCTGGCAAAGTTTTAAAATCAAACGTCGAGAAGTTAACGTGGGGAAAGCGAGGTGGCGGCGAGAGGAGCGAGCGAGAGCGGAAGGGAGAGGTCATCGAATCGGGATGAAGTTGTTTAGGAAGGCTGCCGACGAGCACGCCAATGCCGCTCTGCGGTTAATAATTTGCGGAGCCACGGATGTACGGAAGCCGCAACGGCAAGTATAACACCGCAGCCAGCGATCTAGCACGTTCACGGTTCGCGTGAGGCGCCTTAGAAATGAATTAAATTCCAAACTTTGCATATCTTGCCTGCTCTAGCTCGGCGACTAGACCTGTACGTTCTCTCCTTCTCCCATCTGCCGCGCGCGGTACCATCCGTTCCTCTTCCTCTTCGACTTTAGTTTCCATCTTCTTGTTTCCTCCCTTCTTTCTCTCGTTCCTTTTATCCATTTCTACCTTGTTTGCCCATTCGGAAGCGAATTTACGTTCCGAACTTTCGCGTTGCGAAAGTGTTTGCGTGGTATGTATCACGTGGCATGTGTTGTGCGAAATAGTTTCAAATTTTATTGGCTCTCGTTATCGATTAAGGTTTTTCACAAAACTGGAAATTTTATCGACTCTTCTTTCGCGAATACTCCCGCCGGTCGTTCTATCTCGTTGTCTGTCTGTTCCACCAGCTCGAACTCTTTTTCTCTTCCCCTTTGACTTTTGGTTACCATCCACTCTCGTTCTTCCTCCTCCACCTTTTAATTCCTTTCCACTGCTGTCTATCTATCAATCTTCTTCCCCTTTCGATCCTACCTGCCGTCCATTTTTTCCCTCGACTCTCTTTTCCTCTCTTTTGCTCGTCCCGAGTAAAACACGGTCGAGCCTCGAATCAGCTTCTCGTCCAGCCTGGTTCCGAACGACCTTGTCTGTAAAATATTCTAACCACGGGCCTCTGGCGGAGCCGGGCATTGTCCCCTTGGCGAGCATACGCCCCGGCCAAAGAACATCAACGCTCGTTCCTCTCTGACACGTTATTAAAACGGACGTTACGGTGGCAAAGCTTCTGCCTACGACCTTCGACCCGTCGTCGTCCTTGCTTCTCCACGTTCCAATGGAACTCACCGGTCCGGCTCACTCCACTTTCCAACCCGTTTATTCGCAACTGTCCGCGAAACTCCGCGCTTTTGCGAGGTCTCCTTCTCAAATGTGAAAGGCTTCCAGCTAAGAAATATTCGCGAATAACGCGCGTGTTACGTCGTTTCAACGAAAGTTACACGTAGAAAAATCTGGCGCTCATTCGGATCTTTTTCAAAGCTCGTGTTTTGAAAAAAATTCTGGTTAACCTATATTTTCCTGTTTTCCTTTTTTTCTTTCAAAAAACTGCATACCACGTATCTCCTCTCCACGCTGCTCAAACCCTAACAATTTTCCTGCATCTTCGTTACGTACATGGACCGGGAGCGTTGTGACGTAACGTGTTTTGCCGTGAACACAGGTTAATGCCATTATTGCGACCACGTTGGGTCGACATGTCTTTAAAAATGAACGGCGAAAACACGCGGGAACGCTGACGAAGGCTGGAAAAAGCGGGCCGCCGAGGGCGAAGCTAGACACTCTATCGAAATATCGTCGATTTTGCGTCGCTTGCGCTTCGTTCGATACGCGTTCACCCTCCCTATCCCCGTCCCCCTCGACGCCAGACCGTTCGCACTGCTTTATGAAACTTTCGCCTGCGTGCACCATAATTCATTTCACCCCGAGATCGTATGGCGATTTTACGACAACGTTTGTTTCCCGGCAGAAATTCATTAAACGAGTCTATGAACGAAACGCGCGCGATGCGTTTTATTTCGCGCGTGTTTTCAGAACGCACAAAGGGTCCGGGCGCACGCAGCCACGCTCGCTTGCCTTGTCAATCTCGTTTTTCGAATAAATAATTGACTTTTCCCGCATGATCAGGATTGAACGAACGTTCAACAATTTCATTTTTTTTTCCTTTTCTTGGATTAAGGCGGTGGACGTTCAACTTTTTCAAATCTCCTCATTGGCTAATAAAAATTTATCGAGGGCACGTAGTTTACATATCAGTTCAATGTAATCTGTATTATCCATATATATCTATATATATAAGCATGTTGAAACAACTTTTATGGTGAAAACGATACATTGATTGGAAAAATATATTTATATTAATTAAAAAAATATGGAAATTTTTAACGCTTGTTTTTTACATACTGGTTCATCAATGTCTGGTTTGATGCTCGTCCAAAAGTTTCATTCTTATTTTATTTTTTGTCAGCTTCATATGGGAAAATATCTGCTCGCAAGTATAATCACGAATATTCACAATTAAAATTATTCAAATAATAAAATTTTGTTCCAATTTTGATTGTATTGAATAGGGTCTGTGCGAGTTGGACACGTCTGGATAAAGTTCGTATTCGCATCGACGCATCAGTAGTTCACAAATGTGGATTTCAGCGTGTCGTTTCCACGAGTACACGGTCTCTGCGTATTTTTCCTTACCCTTTCATCAATCTTCTCTTTAAATCCCTTCATAGGCGTGGTAGGTTCCATAGATCATCGATGGGTATCAACGTTTATACGATACGGGCGGTATCTCGCTTTATTTCCCTTCTTTATTTTGGCCGTATCAGTTCTGGCTGAAAGATTCACGTCTGTCGGATTAAAGAGTGAACGAATATCTGGCGTGCCGCGTGAATACCGAATCGACGGAGGGAAAGGAAAGGGGAGAATTGAAAGAAAGAGGAACACCTTCTCTTTGCCCTTAAACCATCCATAAAACACTGCCTGGGGCTTAAGCTATCGACCAATCATCTCCATCGGGCGATTTGTCTGGTCGCAAATTCGAAAATCGTGTCCCAAGATAGCGCCGCGACCCTAACTTAACAGCGCCACTATAGAAAAAA